>NC_079206.1:62274949-62582449 GCF_026745355.1 Beta vulgaris subsp. vulgaris | reverse complement strand
CAATTATAAATAATTAAAAATCATAACTATTAACCTTACAAATATAACAATTTATCCACAACCATAACTATAACTAATAACATGAAAGGTATAACTAATAACCTATAAACAATTACTAATAACTAAAAATCATAACTATTAACTTTACAAATATAACTATTTACACAGTTGCATAACTATGTACATGGAAACGATAATTAATCACCAGAAAACCATAACTACTGAGATGAAAAAAAAAAATATAACATTCTGCCTAAAAGTTGTAACTCGTAATAGTAGATTTATTAGAGTTTAGACCCATTTATAAAGGAAAACAAAGAGATTTGAGAAATTCTCATTATCAAGATTGAATAAGTCGCGAAAAAAGACGTTATATAGTTGAAAGTTTCATATGTTCAAAAAAGAAAAGAAAGAAAAAGAAAGAGACGTAGGCTTAAGAAAGAAATATAAGCTGGGTGGGGGAGAGGTAAATGACAGTGTAGAGAAGAGAAAAAGGGGTAGAGGAGAGAGAAACACGATTTGGTAGAAGAGAGGGACATAGGAGATAGAAATTAGGGTTGGCAGAGAAGAGTAAAAAAAATTAAGGGGAAAATGAGATGATTTTACTAGCATAACTAATAGATCCAAGCGCTTAACTAATATAATTCAATGCGTAGCTAATATACTTCAACGTTTAACTAATTCTTCCAAAAGTAATTTAAGGTTAGTATAACTAACAGGTTCAAGCGCTTAACTAATACCACTGTTGGTATGATGCACACGCGTGATGTCAGCATGGCATCAGTTGGTCTCATGTTAATACTAATGTGAGACCGTATTTTATAAGAATTTGTGTACAAGAATTTATGTTTACTAATATATAAAAAAACGTAAATATTGAAATAAATTATTGTTGGATTTGTTTTAATGAATATTATAATAATATCAACTTTATATATTTTCTTTGAATACATAATTTAGAGATTGATGGTCAAAGTTCTGCTTTAACAAACGTAGTTGTGTTTTGACAAACGTGAAAGTCAAACTGTTGAACTTTTTTAGAAATCGAGGAAATATAAAATATATTGAGGTTGTGAAGTGTCTCAAAACTCAAAAGCACCACACTTTTAATTAATAATATTACGATTCTGTCCCACTACAGGGGATAGTGAACAAATACGGGTTTGGCATGATGCAAATATCCCAGGTACGCAGACTCGTAAAGTATTATTTCCGCGGGGAAGAAGCGAATCCTCACACTTTATTAGTGGCTGATTTAATTCATCCTATTAGTAAGTCATGGAATCGAGATTTGGTGTCACAATTGTTTCTTCCGTTTGAGGTGGAGAGAGTCATAAGCATTCCACTTAGCTCGTGTTTCCCTGCGGATACTGTTTGTTGGGATCTTGAAAGGGATGGTTTGTATTCAGTGAAATCGGCCTATAAAGCTTGGGGGGGGGCTCAAATTCGGAGCATGGAACGTCCTATTCTTATACTATGGATTTGTGGAAAAAGATTTAGAGGTTAAAGATGCTGCCCCGAGTGAAGATTTTTGCATGGAGAACGGTTGCAAATGCATTGCCAACGAAGATAGAGCTACAATGTAGGTTACCTAACCATAGTGCTACTTGTAGTGTGTGTGGGAGGGAGGATGAGAATAGCTTGCATGCGTTGCTCTTTCATCCGTTAGCGATGGAGGTTTGGAGACTTAGTTCATATGGTGATATGAATCGAGAAAGGGATGGGTTGATCGGGGATTGGTGGGAGAAGTGTTTTGATAGGATAGAGGATGAGGAGATGTGTGTGATTTTGACTATAGCTTGGGCAATTTGGGGTGCTATATGCAAGGAGATGATGGAACACCCAAGGGGGAAACCTGCTGATATCCTCGCTTACGCATTGAAGACAAGCAAGGAGGCTTTTGAAGTGATCCCAACACACTAGGCAGCTGTAACGCCCCGAGAATTCATAACCTTAATTACTCATGATTGGCAGCGAAAACGGAACTTAAGCTGTGGGTTATGGGCCCATAAATAAAATAATAGCCTTAAAATGGTCTCTAAAAATATACAAACTCTCAACTAGAGTAATAATGATTACTCATAATATATAGTATTCTAAATATCCCAAATATATGTAGAGTCACTTCAACTCAACCTTTTCGGAGCATCCTTGACATAACTGATCCAGAGCTATCTTCATAATACCTGACCGATTTCATAAAATAGGGAAAAGAAAAACACAGAAAATAACCTAAAATGAGTGAAAAACTCAGTAACTTTACTCTAGCCCGTAAAAACGGTTTTAGTTCGTAAACATTTTCACATACAGACACATACTACATTTTGGTAATTGTTCGGAAATATTGTCAGAAAACATAACATGGAATAGTCTACCGGCAAGGATCATTTACGTGATCTTAGTTCATTGGCAAGTACAGGTTTTGGACATAACATGAACATTAACATTCAACCACTCTTGGTCCTTTACATCGTAAACATAATTCCTCCACCTATAACTTGCCCATTTACCAGCTCATTTCATAACTCCAAGCCAGCAGAACCATTCACATTTTACAAAACTTTCATATATCAATATTCCCGAACAACACTATATATATATGGTACACATCATTATCATAATTTACATATAACATTCATGATATCATATACATCACAATTTATAGCATATCGTCACATGATTAGTATCACATATGTATAGTCATACATATATATACACACAATCATAAACATATTCTATGGACACAAATTATTAAATATGATTTATACGAGCAATCATATAAGGTGCTAGACATAAAGGTTACCTTATACGCTAATTCATTTGCTTTACTCGTTAAGTATCATCATCTCTTATCTCCAAGAATCATCCTCCATAACATCATAGATTTCTTAACCAAAGAAATAGATTTTTGGGTTCCATGAATTAAAATTTGGGTAATGTTATATGTAGCCCTTAGGGCTACATATAAGCATTAAATATATTTCTTTAAATGGAAACATTTTAAAAATTCAAGATACATTTTCACATCAATTGAGGTAATAAATGCTTGATTTAATATTTTATTTCCATCAATTAAGGGCTATGTATATCATTTTCCTTAAAATTTAAACAAGGAAACAGGAGAAGCGTATAATATTTGGCAGCAATAACAGAAAACTTCCCGAGGGTCTAACTCTCTGCTCCGAACTCCGAATCAGATGATTTTTGAGTCTAAATTCAATAACTTTTCAAGATCTATAACTTTCATGAAGGAAGTATATGCATATTATGACTTTAAGAAGAAGATATTGGGGAAATACAGTACGACAACCTAAAATTAAAGGAGAAATAGAGTGGGTATTTAGGGCCATTCATGGGTACTCAAAAAGAATAAGACACATCAATGGAAATTCAGATTTTTATTTGATGGTGTAAATGGAGGTTGTGGTTATAGTTTGTAATTTTCAAGTGGATGAAAAATGGTGAAATTAACCCACTATTTATAGTGATTTTAGGAAGAAAAACTCCATTAAACTAATGAAGACTTAATGGTGAAGAATACTTGGGAGCAAGGAGTTCTAGAAGCCTTGGGGAGCAAGGTCATGAAGCTTGAGAAGAAGATGAGTTGTGTGGTCATGGTGATTTTCCAAAGTCAATAAGATATGAAAACTATACACTACATTATAAGTAAATCATCACCATCATAACATAACTTTTAAAATAATTAAACTAAATGTAGTATATTTTAGAAAATAACCTTAACATGATCATTTCGAAAAATAATTAGGACAGAATTAAGCTAATAAACATAATTGGTAAATGATAGAATTAGTTAAAAATTCGGGGTATTACAGCAGCAGCTTGGGTTGTTCGTTCGCCTCACCCATGTTTGTGGATACCACATGCAGTGCAGAGGGTCAAAGTAAATGTGTATGGGGCTGTCTGAGCTCGTTGGGGTGTGGGTTGGGAGTAGTGTGCAGGGATGACACGGGCGCGATTCTGGCTACAGGTACATTACAATTCGAGGAGATGTGGGAGCCTCAGGCAGCGGAAGCAATGGCTATCTTTTATGGCATGAAGGTGGCGAAGGACGAAGTTGGGGCATTTTCACATTGAAAGAAATTGAGAGTGATAGCTTCGTAGCTATACAAGCTTTGAGGAGTGGTAAAGGGGGATCTAATGAGTTTAATTTAATTATTGATGATGTTTTAGTATTAGCTAGTTCTTTTCATTCTGTTGTTTGGACATTTGTTAAACAGTCAGGGAATAAGGTTGCTCATGTGTTAGCTCATCTCTAGCCTTGGTAGATTGGCAAGCGTGTTTGGGTAGACGATGTCCCAGATGATGTTATTGTTGTTTGTTTGAATGATATAATATGACCCCCCCTCTGATTGATTTCCCTCAAAAACAAAAAGATTTTATCCTACTATTATTTTTTGACGGGCTCTATCCCATTACTAGATGGATTAGTAATTGGTATAAATGACTTGGAGTATTTTATAAAAAAGAAAAATGACTTAGAGTAACCTTGTATTCCATGTGTTTATTTTATCTTTCCTACTTAGTACTTACTTTTGTATAGTTTTCTAATACACATCTTAGACCGTCAATCTTAATAAATAAGCATTTTCGAAAAATATGAAAAGTTAATATTTTTAAATTATATATCGAAATAAAACTAATGAATCCAACTTGAATATGTTTTATATATAATAATAAATACTATAATGCTATATATGGTCAATTTTTTTAAATCCTGACTAGAATATTTCACACAAGAATTCTTTTTTTAAAAAAAGTGGCAGAGGAAGTATTAGTGTTTGAAATTGAGATTTTGTTTTGTTTTACTTTTAAAAATTGACTAAAGTAGTGTTCTTTTGGATTAAGAGAAATATAATTGAACTGAGAGAAATTAAATTGTAAGAAAAACTAAATTAAACCAAATTGGATTGAAAATAAATCCAAGATAACATAGTTTAAAGTAAACTAGTATATTTTAGATAGAAGGCGAATGGTAAAAAATCACAAATTTTGGTATTGATCATATATGATGTCGTTGTCCGATCTCAGTAACAAGTTGCAACTAGAATCCAATCATATGATCAACACATTTACTCACACAAGATTTAGCATTCATTGAAGCTGACATTCGTCAATGACAATGATCAATATTCAATAGCTATAAAATTATGGTCCCCTACTGAGAAGTTGACACGTGGTTAGGCCAAATTCTGCATCTTGAACTTTTAGGCTTTTAGGGATCGTTTGGTCTATATGATTATGATATGTAGTATGAAATTAGAATGAACAAAGTCATAATTAGTGTTTGTTTAGTATATTGATAGATTTATAACCGATACAATCATACCTCAAACTCATAAGGTATGGAGTTTATAACCCAAGGAGGGAGGGAGGTATGCCTCATACAATGGGGGTGTTTGGGAGAGAGAGTTTTAGAGAGAGTTTAGAGGTTTGGAGAGAGTTTAGAGTTTTGACCAGTAAAAACTCTAATTTGGGTGTTTGGTGAGAGAGGGGATTAAAGAGAGTTTTGTACCGAAAACTTTGATCAAAACTCTCTTTTGAAAAAGCTGGGTAGAGGAGCTTTTTCATGAGAGTTTTGGAGAGAGAAAAAACAAATGACTATTTTGTCCATATAATTAATACTAAAATTTGTTTTGAAAAAAACATATGTCCATAAATGTCATTTTACATGCTCTAAAAAGTACAAAATTCTAAACAATCAGCTAAGTGTTACCAAACACCTTTACACAACAATTATTTAAATCAACAGTCAAATCCTCTGAACGAAAAAGTAATCAGCTAACCACAAACTCTAAACTCTAACCTCTAAACTCTAAACTCTAAACTCTAATCACCAAACAGGGCCAATACGTATTGGTATCAAATAAAAGAAAAAAAAAAATTCATTTCCAAATAAAAACAAACACATGATATTAGGTAACAAGTTTCAAACCACCTTAATTTCATTCTTGAATTTTGATTCCAAACACATACCACTATATGAACCAAACACCACCTTAAAAATATCTAAATAAACAAGAAAAATAAAAGTGCATGCTTAGTATTATTGATAGAGGTTGAAATAATCCCTATGAATTATGGATTTATGGTACGCCCCTTTTGTCCAAATTACTAAAAGAAATAGTACGGAACTTAAGACATTGCAATTATAAATTAATGTACGATATAATACTTTTCTTTAGCTTCCTTAAAAGAAGTCTTTTTTTATCTAAAAGAAATGGTAAAATAACTAATTGTTGTCAACTTTAGGAATACAAATTTATGATTTTATACTTTTAGATATATCAGACGTGCCCACACGTAATTCACATTTTTTGTATTTTACTCATTTGTATATCTAACAATTGTTAGATATTTATTATTTAGTCATTTCTTTTAGCTTGTATGTTTGCTAATAAACATTTTTACTATCAATCTAGAAATAATAGCAAACAATAATAGAACAACAAATAACAAAGCAAGAAAGAACACACAAAAACTTTTACGTGGAAACCCAAGAATTGGGAGAAAAACCGCGAATATGCATTAGGAATCGATGAATATTCAAGAAAGATTACAAAAGCGCTCAAGGACTCTCTCTATAGCCTTTTCTATCTCTAATCTGTGAATAATAATGAATAATACAATAAAAGGCATAATAGGACACCTATTTATAAACCCCCCCCCCCTCGAGAAAACGCGTTTTAGAATCAAAACCGCACAAAACACACCCCCGCCCGATCGGGTCGGGCGACCCACGCCCCGATCGAGCACTTAAAGCCAAAGTAAAACGTGCCTTGGGTCCGACCGGGCGAAGACACGCCCGAGTCTTAATATGGTGTCTCGCTCGATCGGGCGAACTGGCCTGATCGATGATATCGGACGATGCTCAAAACAGTCTGCTGATGATTTCGTTGCGGGCCCGATCGGGCGAAAACCCCAACCTTCGTAAAACAGTCATAAGTTTCTCGTTTCTCAACAGAATTGGGCATATGACGTATCGTTGGAAATCTCTCGGAACAAGCTATCACCTCCAATTTGAATCACATCAAAATCATTTATAGATTGAGAGATATGTCATATGTGCATTCAAAGTCAGCCTTATGTCCCAAATGATGTTTTCCTTTTATGCAACCTCATCTCCACACCCATACACCTCTATGAGCTCCATATGATGCCATATACCCAGCAATAATTTGATAGAAAAAGAAAGATAGTAGGCTATTCTATCTTATAAGAAAAAAGGATTGAAAAAAGTTTCAATAGAAATCACTCTTCAACAATAAAAGTAGCGAGTGTCCCCAAGTGATGCCCTGGGTTTTATTTTTCCTAATTTTTTGTCTAACAAAGAAAAATTAACGTTATAATTAATGTGATACTTTCTCCATTTCCTAGTAATTGTACCTAAAGTACTTTCCACGTTATAATAATATAATTTAAAATACTTCCTTTAATTCCAAATATTAGTCACACAATATTCGAAGCTGAACTTTAACGGTTCATTACTCTCAAAATATATTGAAAAAAATAATAAAAATTATATTATTATAGTATTTTTCAAGACAAATTCAATATTATGATTTTTAATATTTTCATTTTTCATATTGTAAGAGATATTTATAGTCAAAGCAAATTTATGTCAATCGTAGTGCCTTATATATATAAGGTAGAGAGTAAATAACTAATTAAAACTGACCAACTTTTGTAGAGTTTAACTTTAAAAACAAAGTGTTCAAGGATCTAATACATAAGACAATATTCACACAAAAATTTGATAAAACAAAAAGAAATAATACACGAAGCCTTGCTTGTTGGACTAGAACTAGCCGCGCATTGGGCGAACCATGCTAGCAATAATCCACTTAATTTATTGTAGGCAGTTAGGCACATGCATGCCATGAATGGCTAGACCTTGGGTGAAGTTCGATTACTTCAATCTTCATATCTTACACATTGTTGAAAGAGTCTATTCTTAGATACTAGTCAATATCCACATATTAAAGTTTTTGTTAAAATTCAAATTCAACCATAGATAATCTAGAGACATGATCTTGCAATAAAATCTGAATACCAACAATACAATCTCGATACGAGAATGTGACATTCTTACCATTAACACGACAACATCTTGGTTTCTGTGAAGAAAACACCTTAAAATCACCGGCTCCTTTAACTCGGACCTTAACCATATTTTCTTCGTCTTGGAATAGAAGTGAATCAATAGCTCCGCTGCTATTTAGCATGTTCACAAGACCAATGGGGGCGAATTGGATCATATTCGCCCCCACTAGTTTCACCGGAGCCACTGTCAAAAGCTCAAAATCAAAGGAGTCTAAGGATAGTTGTATGTTTTCGTTAGGTTTCAAGAGTCTAAGCTTCTTTTCCTTGAAAGCATAAACTGCAAAAATGTTAACTCCTTCAGTGGAGATTGAATTCTTTCCTTTACTCCATTCGACATCGTTAGGATTTGTAAAGCATGTCACTGGGTGTGAGAACTCGGATGCGGCTTTATTGCGACGCATTTGGGGACACCATCCTCCTCCTTGGCAGTTGAATGCCCCGATTACTCCTGTATACTGCTTCCAATGTTACAACATACATTAGAATCATGTAATAGATATGTACATAATATATAGAACATGCTTAAAGCATAACATATACCATTTTCTTTTACCAAGTTCTTTATTACTCACTCGATTTTTACTAATCAAAGTACTAAAATCTTGCTCACTATTTTACTGCTATTGCGTTCCATTGTAGTTACTACTGACTTTTCTTTTCAGAACTGAATCATAGTTTTGCTATTAATTGTTACTTATTCAAAATTGATTTTTATCAACTTTTTTTTGCAAGTTCATGAATACACGGACGAAGTTATAGTAGTATCAGATAGACCAATACAAATACTTCATCCGTTTCATAATATTCGCTACACTTTACATTGTGAAAAGTTTCACATTACTTGCTACACTTTTTTTTTTGGACAATAAATTCTCTCTATCTCTCTCCTCTCACATGGGTCCCTTTTCTTTTTACCCTCTACCTCTTTCTTCTCCCAAAATTGCCTAAAAGTCCGTGAATTGAGAAGTGTAGCGAGTAATATAAATTGAAGGAAGTAAATAGCAATTGTACCACACCACCATTGTACTCCCTCTATTTCTTTTTAATGTTTCTACTTGGAATCTGTTACAGATTCCAGATAAGTCAAGCGAAGAACAACAAAAGGGATAGGACGGACCAAGGGAGTATATGTATTATGATTTTACCTTGTTAAGATTCCAAATCTTGAGCATTGTTTTGCCATCATGTAAAGGATCCTCAAAGAGGCAATCTCTTGTAGGAAGTGCATAATGTTGGCACCTTAAGATAGAACCATCAGGCAAAACCAACTTTTTAAGAAGCTCAAAATTGTGTTGTCCGACACAATCGCTAACGTAAACCGGACCACCAGAGATGGCTCGGGAGGCGGCATGGAATTCGGCACAAGGGTGGGTGGATTGGAACATGTCCCAATCAGGATGAATAAAATTTCCCATCCATAAGCTATTGTAAGCGCAATGTACCATGTGAATACCTTGTAACCAATATGTCCCATTTGGATCTCCATTTGGGTCAGTGCACCAAAAATCATCTCCTACACAACATATGTTGATTAAAAAATCTTAGCAGTTTTATAAGTAGTAGTACTGTTTAGCAATACCTTTCCAATAAAATTAGACTATCTCTTTTAATAATTTTTGTATATAATGCTGCTTCGTCTTTGGTGGGGCGGATATAATGAGTATTCATAGCCATTAATTAGACATATAAGACTTACGCAATTTGTTGAGTCACTAACTTCACTTTTTGGAACCACACTTAATTATTTCAGATCACAATTTATGTAATAAAGTATTACATTGTTTTTAATAATCTAAAATTAGAAAAATACAAATTTTAATCACACACTGATGTACCATGAGCATAGTACATCCAAAGTTATTATTTTAATCATTGTTCATTTGAAATAATCCAAATAAGCAAAATATACTAATAAAAAGCGTTCTAAATGAACAAATGAGTAAAAATTAGTCTCGGATATATCACACCTGCTTATAGTAAACCCGAAGGTACGATAAGTTAACTCTAGAAAAATGTAGTGGTCCATTGTTTATGTTTGAGTAGTTTGATGGGGGTGAGAATTGAAAAGCTTACCAACACGTCCAAGGCAAATGGTTTGGGTACCAAGGAGCATAAAGTCATTGCAGTGTTGCATGCTTGCAATGACACCATTTCCTTTGAAATGCTTCTTTACTGATGCGGTGAGTGCCTTGTAATATGCTTTGGCTAGCTCCACGCGTCCCCCATAATCCTCTGACAACATCTCTAGCAACTATAATACGCACAACAAATAAAATACCAAAACTTTCTCAATCAACAATTCTTCTAGAGATTCAATGCACCATGGCTAGTTACGTACGTCTTTTTAGCAATACGAGTATTTTTAAGGTACAACAACAAAAATTAGAACACCATACTAATAAGTATTAATCAAGACATCTAACAAATTAATAAGAAGGTTAAACTGATCTAGCATAATACGCTCAACACCAGCATCAACATCTATGTAACTTCAAAAATCAGCTCTCACAGTCACATATTCTGTAACTTGAAGTATAAAAATACTTCGACGCACATTTTTTTAATCTTTTGGGAAGATTTGACACAGTTTTTAACTATTAGCTAGTATTTTGGTCCGAACGATGCCCCAGATCACTTACAATTATTAAATATATATTATTATTTATAAATTTTATATTTGATTCTCTTAGTTTTTCGTAATATTATGTCTAGTGCGAAATCGAGACTGAGGAAGTATAGTAAGCCTTACTCATTTAGGGCAAGATTTAGACCACCTATATAATGTAGCAAGGCTGATTCCTTAGCATGTATGGCCCAATAGCTAAGTGAGTCCAGACCATGTGAGGAAGAATAACACTCTCCCTATGCATTAGTAAGGGGCTTGAACTTACTCATCTTAATTGCTTTAACAGAGTTTGATTTAAAGTAAAAAACAGTCTAGTACAAACACAAACATATATCTAGAGTGTCCATGAACTTACATGAATAACATCAACCTTGACACCATCAATTCCTGCCGCTTCAAGGTGGGAATGCAACCCTTCATACATCTCCTCCACTTTCTCCGGTGGGACTAATCCGACGCCATTTTCGACGATCTTATCGACGGCCAAATCTTCCATAGTCATCTGCAATCCCTTAGACAACTTTGGACTAATGACCTTAGATTTTGGCATGTTTGGCACATTTGGCCTTATTCCTCCCCAATATCCCATTAAGGCATGCCATACGTATACATGTTCAATTGTCCTAAACTCTTCTTTTAAGTCCTTCACAAATGCCTTTAACCCTTTCCCTTTTCCTTTGGGACTCTCATAGTTCCTAAATTTGTAATTCTCCATATATTTTACTAGCCTACATGGCATTTGCTCCCCAGGAGATGTTAAATCCATCCCCTCCTGGGTTATCGGGTCGCAATCGTGAGATATAGACTGCCACCCGTCATCAATTAAAACTAACCCTGGGGGACATCCTCCCTGGGTTAGATGTCTAACACCTTCTTGTATACCCTCGGGGTTGACCTTAAGATAAAAGGCATCCCACGTACACCAACCAAATTTATCCACTATACCTGGTGGATTCTTCTCCTTCAAGAGTTTGAAAGTGCCTAAATAGGCTTGTATAACTTGAAATGCATCATGTACTAGATCATACGGGTCGAACCCTGAGTCCATATAGAGGCAAGACCGGAAGTTCGACCCGATCTCCCGGGTTGACCCACTCTCTACACAAATACAAACATCATCATTACGGGTCGGGTTAGGTTGGAGCGAGGCTCGAAATGGGCCTTCAAGGATTGGGACTAGCAAAACGTAAGGACGGCCCAATTCATTGTTTTCCAACATCATCATTTGGGTCTCATATTCAACATCATTTCCACAAGTTCCGGTCCAATGAGTAGTCCACCAAACTTTGAACCGGAAAATACTCATAAACCGGATTCCTTTAAGCTTACCTATAGGAACCACGTGACGGCTTTCGGGCTCGTCCACGTGGAACCCAATGAAGCACCCTGTGGAAGTAGCGGTATGAGTAGCTTTTAGTGGGTTGTTTTCCAAGGAAGTGACACTAATATTAGGAGGTACATGAGTGAAAAATGGATGGCCATTAGCAAAAAAGGTTGATGCTTCAAGAGTGATTGATGATGGTGTTGCACCATCAAGTAAGCCCATTGATTCTAGAGCTCCCTTTGTTAAGCTTGGAGCCATTGATGAAATCTTTTGAAGAGAGAAAGAAGATTGGAAGATCAAGACTTTTTAGAGAAGAATTTGGGGAAGTTTTCTTTTGATGGGATGATGATAGTAGCAAATGAAGAACTTATATAGAGTGATGCAAAACGGTACATAGAAGTGCTACCACCGTTTTGTATATATTATTTCCTTTATATATATAAAAAAATCATATTTATTTTCTTGACGCTATTTATAATTATAAGAAAAAAATAATTTTGTAGGATGATAGAATTTTATTTCTTTCATACTAAAATAGATATTATATTTTGAAAATTGGACTAGTTATCTACTAAAATTTAACGTCGTGTATTATATACAACAACAAAAAAAAAACTAAATACAACAAAACATATTAAAAACATATCAGAAGAAATGGACATATTTTTTTTGAAGGAAAAAAATAACCTAGAAATACTCTCCCCCCATTTTATTAGCCAACACGTTATCATCGTTGTAAATTCTACTTAGATCTCGTGCTAAAATTTGCCAGTAATTTTTTAGCAAGACAGTTGAAATTTGGTTCTTTGTTGTTTATGGTTATCTGGATTGTTCCATGGACTTCATATTCTAGAGTTTTCCTGAAAGTATTCTTATTCTTGTTAGGAAGCTTAGGTGGTTTGGGTTTGTCATTTTTCTTTCTTCATGCTTTCACTTTTTTCCATGCAAAAACAATCTTAAAAACTAAAAATTTGACAATTAATTTATATATAGTTTTTTAGGTCATATTTAAACCTTTGTTCAAACAAATGAAAGTTGAGTCGCTTTCAATTACAAATTAGTTCGAATTATAGGTTCAAATGAAACGCAATCTAACGCGAGTTTTTAATTCTAGTCAATTCAGTAGATTTAAAACATAATTTTTAGTTTTGAATTATAAAATAATGAGTTTTCAAGTTATTTTTATGCTCATATTTTTTGTTGAGTTTCGATTCACAACAGTTATTCATTCATCGCAACGTTATAAATAACGAACAAAATTAATATCACCACATGAAGTAAACACCTTAATGCCGTTAGGCTCATAGTAGTAAATAATAATTGAAACTTTTTAACATATCGAGTTAGGCAATAAATCAAGTCAATTCCTACGGTTAAATAATAAATAAAGTAGTTTGAAAAGGCGTAGCTAGGCAAGTCACGTGCAATAAAATAGTCTAGTCAATCTTGCTATACCATATCTCACTATTGTTGATTGATTTAGAAACATAAAAAAAAGAGATAAAATGTTATGATTTTGCAATAGTAAGATGAAAATCTTTCTTTTTTTTCCCCTTCTCATTCATGTTAGTTTTGACAATAAATATTTTTCAAATTCATAATACTCTTGACCTATGATTGATATGACCCATTTTTTTTAAAAAACTTGTCCAAAACCTTAAAAAAAATTAGACCAGATTAGTCACTAATTTTCGGGTCGGGTCAATCTTATTTAAAGGTCTACGTACTATAATTACGTCTCCACTCTAAGAGCATTTATAATGGTCTAGTTTTAATTGGTCTAGCAAATAATAAAACTAGTTTTAATTGGTCTAGCAAATAATAAAACTAGTTTTAATTGGTTTTACCATTGGGGAAGTTGGTCCTTGGAGCTGGTTGGTCTAGAATTCCAGACCAACAGCACCTCGGATGGCGTGCTTGGGGTGAGGGAGAAGATGACAAGTGGCAAAAAAGCTGGGCCTAATTTGTTTTTTTAAAAAAAGAAAACGCTGAGTTGGATTAAAGGGGGGAGGCGTGAGATGATGCTACGCGGTATTAGCTTCAAAAATCAAAGGGCAAGATGACGCCACGCGGTGGGATTGAAGGAGACAGCAGCTGCTTTGCTGTCAGTGGGTCTGACGTGCGTCAGACCCCACTGAGCCGCAAATCAGCTGCTGCCACGCGTGGTTTTGCTACCTGATTTATTTCTTCCTCTCTTTCAACGGTACTTTTATGCAACGATTATTTTGTAACGTTAATAAAAAAAAACCAGCTTAAAATAAAAAATAAAAAATTACAATAACGGCTATAAAATATTTTTATCTATAAAATGAGCCCAAATTACCATATATTTTACCACACCTCTTCCTAATATAATTAGCTAATTAGCTTGTAACGTAATTTAATTTATCGTAATTAATTTAACGTAAGCTAATTAGCTCGTAATTAATTTAACGTAATCTAATTAGCTTTTATTAATTTAAATCATCTATTTCATATAAAAAAATTAAACATTTAATATGGTGGGGTTTGGTAAAAGTAGGAGAGGTTTGGTAAAAGTAAGAAATAGAAATAGAAAAACCAACTAAGACCAAGCAAGCCATTGTGACGAAAAAAAGGTGAGTTGGTGGGAGTTTTAGTGGGATGTGAGGTGTAAGAAGGAGGGAAGGAGAGAAAATGACAAAACATAAAAACCAAGTAAGACCAACCCACCCTATTGTAGATGCTCTAAGGCCTTGTTTGGTTGACAAAACAAATCATGGGAAGTGGAAATTCCTAAGAAGTAGAAGTATATGAAGTTGTTTGGTTGACAAAATCATGGGAATTTGCACTTCCTAGGAATGTCTACTTCCTCCAAAATGGAGGAAGTTACTTACCTAGGTCCCCCTAGATAAGTAGAGCTTCCCATGGGAATTCTAATCCTCATTATCAACCAAACACAATTTTATACTTTCTAAGAATTTCAAATACATAGAAAAAATAACTTCGTAGGAAGTATGACTTCCCATATACAACCAAGACTAAGGCCTCGTTTGGTTCACATGGGAAGTAATTTCCCATGGGAATTTACATTTCATGGGAAATTCTTTCCCTTGTTAATTTCCTAGGAATTAGACAAAATTGTTTGGTTGACACCATAGGAAATTGCATTTCCTAGGAAATTACTCACCAAGGGGGGCTTGGTGAGTTATTTCCCATGTTTCATGGGAAATTCTATTTCCCTTGGAATTTGTATTTCCTATGCTTCTCCCATTTCCCTCCAACCAAACACAACACCCATAATGTATTTCCTAGAAATTTGTATTTCCAAGGAAAATATCCAACCAAACAACACCTAAGTTTCTAAGATTGAGAACCTTGCCATATTTTTCACTAGCGTCTTGAAGGCTTGAAGCATAGAATAACACAATCAAGCAAAAAATGGAAGATTTTGGCAAAATTGAGGGAGAAATTGAACCTTGTTCTCAAGAAGAAACGCTGCAAGATCATTCCCTCAATCAAGAAGATTCCTTTGTTTGGGATGATAATTCCCAGCTTTACTATCATGCCAGGTCTTTTCTCTCTCATCTTCTTCCAACTTTTTCTATTCTATATTTTTTTGTAGTTAATATCATTTGCAAGCTAAAAATTGACTCTTTGATTATGTAAATGATGCAAAAGTGAGAACAAATTTGAACTTTGAAAAAAACCCAGGAAATTTATGTTCTTTTTATTAATGAATGGATATTGTGATTGCCCTATTGCCGCTAAAATTTTGATTTTTGGGATGAAATTCTAGTACCCATAATCTTTGTTGGTTTAATTATTAATGGGTTAATTAGGTTTTAGTCAGTTTGAGTTATTATTTTCGTAAATTGTGTGATCATATTATTGCCTCAATTTTTTGCTGCAGAAGTGGGTTTTATCATGACCCAAATGCAGGGTGGTATTATAGTACTAGAGATGGATTTTATTACAAATTTGAGGATGGAAATTACATATTGTTAGATTCCTATAATAAGGTATTAATGTCCCTTGTTCTCATGTGATATTACTACATATTAATGTTGAGTTCCCATCATTTTGTTTCCCTTTTTTGTTGGCTTTATGTTCCTTATTTCTGTTGAGATGGGTGATATAATTACATTCTTTGGCTGTACACTTTAGGATCATCGATCAGACCCTGAAACACAAGGCGAATCCGCTTTTGATGCACCTCGGCTGCAGTCTTTATGTGAACAAGAGGATGTCCAATATCATCAGGGAACTGAAAATGAAGCTAAGCAAATAGGTACACTTATGATTATCCTGATTCCTGCCCTTGTTGCCTGTCTTCAGTGCTTGCACGAATTAAGGAGTTGTTGCTTTTATTTCCGATTCTGCCTTTAATTTCTAGTTTCCTTCATCTCTTTGTGGCTTCCTGTGAACTTTGATGCACCAATGATGATTGTACTAGAACGCTAAGTCCAGCACTTGAACTCATTCCTATATTGACGATGTGGTTCTCTACTGTCGCAATATCTGACAGGCTATATCAAACACAGTAGCTGCGAGTTGCCTGAGAATGCTCCACCGTCGGAATGGTAGGCTATCCGCTTAGAGGTAAAGTTTATCATTACAGCTTATTCAGTACTCATAATTGTAAATTATTTATGTTATGTTTCTTGTTTTTCCTTGCAGGTTAGAAGATACATTAATTGAACTGTATTTGGCAGGGTATCCAAATTTAGAATCAAATGTTGCTGATGACCGGCTGCTGCCTGAGGAAATAGATGACAAGGATAGTTCTGTGTTAACGACTGATGGTTAGTTATATGTTAGTGCACGTTAAAACATAAAAAAAAAACTTGTATTTCTGATGGCTTCTGTTTATCTAGGAAACAATAAACTCTATGAACACGGAGATGCTGAGTTGAGTTTGGACCATCGTACAGCAACAGAACTAGCCGCTAGTGACTTATGTGAAGGTTTTCAGTCACAATTCTCTTTATAATCTCGTCAGTTCTTAATAAATATCTGAAGAATTATATTGTGTCCTTTTTCCCATTTGGGTCTGATTTTCTATCTTATGTCGTATATATGCTTCCATTTGATTTTAATCAGTCTAGAAGATTGCTCTTTCACATACCCTTCAAGCTGTTTAATCCAACATAATTGATGAACTAGGATGACAATGTGAAATGATTTGCCTGTAGGACTACGATGAACTGGGCAACTGGCTAAATTGTTGTCTTAATTTTATGACAATCTTCTACAGATTGGGAAGAAGAAAGCTGGCGAGCTCAATATGGTCAAGTTGTCCCACAGGAGGAGGAATCAGGATCGAGAATCCATATAAAAGATATGTGGGACTGGTCAATGGTAAGAGAAATCCAAAAAGAAGGAAGCTGTCCAGTGGCTAGGATTGTAGGGAGGATAGTGCAACCTTCCTCCAAGCTTCATCCTTCGATGCCTTCTCATGGTCGTCGTTTGAGAACAGCTCCAATATGCCAGGCCCATCTTGATTTGGTGCAGGTTAGATCAGGTTTGCTGTCAATCTCGTATATTTAGAAATATCGGAATAAGTTAACTTTTGCAGTCTTATTTTCCACCGACATTCTCTCCACCCTGATGGCAACCGCCTTTCAGTGGCTCTGTAGAAAGGAGCAAAAAGTATATCATACTGCTTCAGCTGATAAAAGTTTTACATGGAGCTGAAGTGTTTAACATTCATATGGTTGTTGATTCCCTTGCTAGAAAAGTAAGGTGTTGTTGATCTATCTTTATAACAGTGTGGTTGGTTTTCATTCGTGGAGGAAAGGGGACGGAAGGGAAAGAGAGGTGAAGAAAGTGATTCCGTTTTCTCTCCAAATTTTACCTGTAATGGAAGGATTTGTTTAATTCAATGAGGAAGGAAACGGCCTGCAATTCCTTTTTTCCCCTTCCGCATTCCATATCCAAATTACAGAAAATAGATCCCTCTCTCATCCTTGCCTCCCTTTCCTTCAAATTCCCTAAATCCGAACACACTATTAGCATAGCTGAAAGCATTTTTCCATGAGACAACATACAAACTTTTTTTTTTGTAGGGGGAGACAACATATGAACTTGAATGTGGACATCTTATGATCTTTTTTTGCTCCTCTTCACAGCTGAATGAAATTCACTTACTAGTCTCATAATTTTTAGTTGATCGACTCATGAGCATTTTCTTAATGTAATCTTCCGCATAACATCAGTAGCCATAGCCTTTAGGTACATGAAACTGATCCTATTGTCTTATTATTGGTACTCTCATATTTCTTAATGTATTTGGAGAATTAAACTTGATTATCAGAAATTAGTGAGATGGATAATGATAGTGAGATGGAGTACAATTTTTGTTCATTATCTTGATCTATCATCTCTTTCCTTCCTTTTTTTGCCAAACATAAGTCTGTAACCTTCTTATTATGCAGGGCAAGTGTATAAGCTGCGGACCCCTAGTGCAAGATATTTAGCCACCCTGTCGACTTATGATGCTTCCAATCCATCCAGAGATTGGGGTTTTCCTGAGTTATCAATTGAAGGGATTAATGAATCATGTAAATCTAAAACAACACTTCAAGTTTGCTCTCAGGAGTACACAAGTTCATGCCAAAATAAATCCTCTGTTTATGAGAAGGTATGTTCCTGTCATGGGTTTTATTAACTATTATAATCAATAGAATTAACAAGGCAAACAGTGTTATTATTAGGCATAAACACTGTTAAAGAGTGTCTTTTCGCATGTAATATCTTGTCGCAAGACAACACATGCTTGTGGATGGAATTGAAAGTTGGTGCACTAGCCATCTCAGAGACTTTTACTACTGTGCTCTTTAGTGATTGATAAAAGGGAAACTGGGGAAGCAGGAGTCACAGGTTAGAGGAGAGAAGAGAGAAAGGAGTTGTAATCTCAGGGAGGAGATGAGAGAGGCCAATTAGGAAGGATATAAAGTACAAACGATCATCACAATTAGGAAGGGTATACTAAAATTATCTATATCAACTACATTAGGTCTAGATTTGGTTCATACGAGTGATAATTTGGAATTATTTCTAAATGTTTAGTTTTGTGCTGCTGCTGACAGAGGTGTTTAGATAAATACTTTGGCTGATTATTTTATCAACCTTGCAACTTTACTGATTGAGTTGTATATTGTTACTTGGCAAAGTCCATATTCCAACTGTATATCCTCTAAACTCTGGATCATCTTCTATCTCTAGAAGGTGGAAGCCCTTTGAGTTTATGTATGATCAAGTGTTGACCTTTTCCTGCCATTTCTGCCTTGCATTAATCCCAAGCATCACTTGTTTAACCACATTTGTGGACATCATTTCTTTTCCCAGGACAAAAGCCAAGTATATAGGGACAGAGCAGCTGAAAGAAGAGCGCTGCATGGCAGTTTTGGTACAGCCCCTGGGCAGAAGAGGTCGGCGGATGATACAACTCTACCTTTGGTCCCTGTTGAGGAAGCTGCTGCTGAAGCCTTAGAAATGTCACTTGGAGCTGGTAGCTATGCTCAAAAACTTCTCAAAAACATGGGCTGGAAAGAGGTATGCTCTTGCAGATAAGGATAATGATGCACTTGGGTTCTTGTTTCAGCTCTCTCTAGCTTCAGATTATAAATACAAATCAGTACTAGTAAACATACTGGATTGTACTTGTGCCATTAGTTGCCTGCTATAATGCTTCTGAGGTGAATCTATGCTTTTGTGCACAGGGCGAAGGACTTGGAAGAACTCAACAAGGGATGAGAGAACCTCTACAGGGCATTGGAAATAAAGGTACTGCTGGATTGGGATGGAAATCGAGGTGAAGAGGATGCTATAACTCACTTTGACAGAGTTCTGGCGATATTCAAGCAACATGATATTGCACTAGGATGCAGAGTTAGCATAGTTATTACTAGTCTTACATGCACGCAATGCGTGCGATATAGAAAATAAAATTAATTGAGTTGAAAAGCTATTTTTATATTTTATTTCCACAAAAAATTGATGTTCAGTTTAAATGTCTACTTTCCCTCTCTTTTTTCATTCAAATGAAACAGTTAGTTATTTCTTTTTTTTTTCTTTTTTTTCCTTTTTCTATTTCTTGGTGTCCCCCATGTGTTGTCTTATATAATAGAGATGTGTTGCACTTGAAATTGTATCGTGGAGATATAGTGCATTTAAGCTTAGCTAATCCGTATGCAAGACTCTAGGAAGTAGACTAACAAAAACCTAAGTTTGTTGATGAGCTGCTTTTTTTGGCAACTCGTAAATTAATTGACCACACAACTTTGGTTATTACCCAACTTTGAATCATTCTTAACTTTGAATCATTCTTCTCAAGTCGTATGAGGATGAAACTCCTATATGTTTCCAGGTGTATTGTTGATCGAATCTATCTCAATGAGCCGTCTATCAAATCGTTGCAATTGATGTTTTTATGATCCAATGAAAAATCAAACTTACTTAAATGTTCAAAAAAGATGCTATGAAGCTTCCACTTGATTTTCTATCATAGTTTTTGATTGTCTACCGCACTTTTTTAGTTTAGTTTCAAAACTATTCGCCTTGTTGCTTAACCCTTATTCCATAAAAGAATTTGCAAAATATACAACACACATCAAATGGAGCCAACTTACTTTCCTTTCAAAAGAGATTATTTTCTCAGCAAAAAACTAATGATGTCTACACGGGGCCAAAGATAATAATAATGTACAAGGTACACTTGAGGACATTACATATGATTGGTAAAAAATTGAATTCAAGACTGCTCAGGCTCAGTTTGCGGTACATCCCCAACTTCAGCTGACTGTGGTTCTTCTGTAACATTTGGAGCTGAATCATTCAATTCCTCAACTACGTTTCTTTGTTGCAGCTCAAGTTTCAATCTTTTAATTTCTGCATCACGCTCTTCGAGCTTTTCTTGTAAGATGACAACCTGCAAAATCAAATGGCTTTCTTTTGAGATCTAACATTATGCTACTAAAAGAGTTTACCCCAGAAACACAACAGAGTAATAAAAAAATCATCTAATGCAGGAAAACGATTAACAAGTACAAATGTCCAAACATTCAACTAAAAAAAATAGCACAAGAGCATCTCATGTAATGAAGACATAGTGGTGCTTCTGAAGCCAGCCCCCCAGACAAGATCTGTGTTCGATCATCTTGTGGGGAGTTAAAGTCGACGGATTAAAGTGTTTGAATACATATGAATTAAGAATCTTAGACGACAAGAAGAGTATCAGAAAAATCGCAACCAAATTTTCTCGTATTAGTAAGGATGACAAGGTGAAAAGCATGAACTAGATTTCTAAAAGACAATAAAAAAAAGTATCAAAAAGTTCACATATGATACAATGACAGATGGTGAATGTTAAAAATTTATTTTGGGCATGCTCGGCGGAAGCTTTTGAGGTAACTCTTAGTGTTCTGTCAAAACACTGATTAAGAAAAATAGGAGTATTTCATTAGGTAGTGGTATGAGTAGCTTTTTTAGTGGTAGAAGTAGTGTTCTCGTGATGATCGTCAAACAATTTGTATCTTTTGAGGTAGTGCTTGGTGGTGTAAATTTAATACTAAAGTTTTGTCCGAGTTTTAACTAGTTATTTGTAAACCGCTTCTTTTACGGAACATCAATATTTTCTACTGCTACTCTGAAAGCTAACAGCTACACATCAACCACATGCAGGCTGCAGCTGACAACTACTCTCACAACTAAAAGCTACCACCATAGCTACCAATGCCGAACACACCCTCAGTAACATGCCCAGCTAAGTCACTCTGTTGAATCAAATTCTCTATCTGCAGGACAATGACAACATCCTATCTTGCTAAAAATGAGAACAGATTCTGATCCAGACATGTCATCAAATGGCATCAGCATAAACCCTCCATAACCCAAAAAAACCCAACTGCATATAAAACTTGGCAAATAAAGAAAACAAAAAAAAAAAATTAGACACTAGGAATAGTTAACGCAAGCAATGTTACTCTGGTGTAAACTTGAGTTCTACACAATAACACAAGATATTTCATAAAATACAAAAAATAAAACCATTTGAGATTGGTCCGTTCATCAGAACAAAACCAACATATTAAATATGCAGAGAGATTACCATCTCATTCGATC
The DNA here is from genome assembly GCF_026745355.1 of Beta vulgaris subsp. vulgaris. NCBI lineage: Eukaryota > Viridiplantae > Streptophyta > Magnoliopsida > Caryophyllales > Amaranthaceae > Beta > Beta vulgaris. The sequence continues at coordinate 62,560,295 of NC_079206.1, read as the reverse complement.
TTTCAACATCAGTTGTTAGCACCTCTATATTCTTGCAAAGTCCTGCCAAATGCAACACATTAGCATGTCATCAGAAACCTGTCAGTGAATAACATTTCATAGAGAAAACTGCAGGTAAACAAAATCTACTGCATTTGGTAGCTAATTATAAGGAAGGGCCCACATTAATCATCAGTCCTGTCTCCATTTCGAGGCTAAACAATCATCAAAGAACTCAATTCAATAAACAACAATGTGGAAAATTATCATTTGCATGATAACCCTATTGACACATGAACGACCAAATATCATGGAAGCACAAAAAAGGAGAAACCGGGAAAGTTTGTTCATAAGCAACTATTTGTTGAGCCCAGGCAATTCTCCTGGTAATTTCACAAGCACAAGTCATAGTTTAGTGGTAACTAGTAAGATCATGACATTACAAAGTAAGAGCTCACAGGTTCAATGCTTATTTGTTAAACTCCCCCCGGTCCTAAGTTAATTGCCACAATTTCTTTTTCTGGTTGTCCCAATTTATTTGCTACGTACCCTTTTTGGCAACAATTAAGGACCACCCACTTCTTTCTCTCTACTTCTTCACTTTCCTAAAAATGTGTGCCAAAATAGTTATGGCAATTGATTTGGGACGGAGGATGTACATTGTTTCTTCTTTGCCACCAGCCAATGTCATTAAGACATAAACCCTTCGATTCACTACATTGAGCCGCGCTCCCCCCAGGGAAAGCACACGCCAGCAGCCCAAAGATCAGTGAGCAGAATTGAGAAAACAGAATACAAGCAAGAATCAGGCAAAATGTACGAGAATGGATAAGAAGAGATCTGGATAAGGAAGAGTTTTACAACAACAATAAAATCACATATGTATGAAGCACTAGAACAAAAACTATGAAGTATTCCTCTTTGACACTGAGACTCCATTCAATTGGATGGGAAATCCTTTTTGACATTTTCAAGGGAAAAACACAGTTGTAGATTAGTTTTCCTTTATTTAGTTCATTGCTTGAAAAGTTAGAGAGAAAAGAAAGAATCATAAAACGGAGAGGATGGATGAGAAGAGGGAAAGAGGAAAGAATTGTGGAACTAAATCAACTTAATCCCATCTAAACAAAAGATTACTGACACTGAAGCATATCCAAGAGAAAGGTTATCATACAAAAGGTAACTAATACTCCAAATCCAATTACTAACCTTCAAATTGACTCCTGAGCTCTGCATTCCGAGACTTTTGCGAAGCAAGTTTCATAGATAACTCATGCATCTGCAAAATAAAGTGTTACAACATAATCAAATATATGTGATATTTTGGGGGAGTAAAAACACATTCATAATGAGAAGACAAAGGGTTTCGCTCATTACATATCCTATCTACAAGCTAAAGAAATGTCAGGTGCCAGTTTAAATGTAAACTTGTCCTGCTATGTCTATACAACCACAAACAGAAAGGGGAGCGGGGAAAAAGGAGTGAATAGAGAAACCTGAATTTCATTGAGTCAATCGATTTGATTATTTCATTGAGTTCTTCAATCATTCTTGATATCCCGAATTTCATTGAGTCAATCGATTTGATTATTTGCTTAGTTCAGTAAACCAACCCTTTTGATCTGATTTAGTTTAGTATAATATTAGAGTTCAGACATATAGCTATTTCCCTATGGATTCGATTGAATTCCCTTAGGTTATTTTAGATTAGGTGATACGACTTTCGCCTGTCAGGAACTGGGTAGCAGTGAGTTGCACTTGGATCATCCTACCAGAAGCCACTGCCGTGTGTGGCTTCATTTATACGAAGGACCTACTTCCAAAACCCTGTTTGTCTTAAACAAACAATATTCCCAATTAACCCAGTGAGGACCCTTACCAGTTTCTTCTTGGCCCAAAGAAATGTCAAGCACAATTTCAATCGATATCTTTTAAGAGGCAGGACCGCTGAATCATTTATTCAAGAACATATTTGCTAAAACAAAATTTGGGCATGTATGAATCCAGTTCACATTGCAAATAAAATAAGGGGGAAAAAGCTTGTCATGCATTATTCCCATTCGTGTACGCATATTTACCCTCAAAGACTTCTTGCCACCAGACAAATCTTCTTCCCTTTAAACATTGATGTTAAGTGGTGAATGTGAGTATGTAAAATATTAAAACTAGGAATGAAAAAACAAACCTTCCCTTCAGAAGCTTGATTGCCTATTTCCTCATTTTCCTCCTGCAAGGTCTTGCACTTCGCCATTAGCATCTTACCCATCTTGCTGTTTGGTGTAAAAATAACAGCATTGATGTTGTCCTGCAACTCCTTCACTTTTTTCTCCTTTTCTTCAACAAGATTCTGAGACCATCACGAAATAAGTTCAAACAAATAAGTTGCTAAATAAACAAAGCAGAGTCCTGGAAATGGAAAAATCCAAAAAAACAACCAAACTCATAAAAGCAAGTATAAAGCACAAAATCTGTTTCCAGAAACACCTTGGTGAATCAAACTCTTTTGGCAAGTACAGTACAGTTTTATTTTCCAAAAAGTACCTTCATGAATACAACTGTAAACAGTAGAAGAGGGAAGATGTTCAATGAAATCAGATTATCATGCAGGGATGCATTATTGGTGGTAAGACTGGTATATCGTTCATTTTGCTAAGAACATCATGAAGCTGATCAAAAATTGCAAAGACAAAATCCACATGAATGTTGTGGTGTCATCAGCAAGGATATCTCGCATAATCAAACAAACAAAAAGTGAACACAAGCAGCAAGCTTCCATAGAATTTATATAGTAGGGTGACAACAAACCTTCAAACGTGTAAACTCTTCATGTATTGCAGGATCTAGCAATAACCTCCTCGTCTGTAATAAACACAGCCAAAAGTTATGCCTGCTGGAAAGACTTTTAGAATCACAAGCAGAGGAGTCCAGAAGAAAACAGATACACCCAAAAGAAAGTGGAAGACAAATTGAAATCCGTCCAACACAACAATTCATCAAATTTAATTTGGTCATCAATTACAATATTACTTCTTCTCTCTTCCACCTTACTTATAACCAACCTATGTCTAAACTATCTACAGAATTAAGGAATGATAACTTGATTCATGAAGAATTTGACTCCACCATGCAAGATCCTTCAAAAATTTAATTCAAATGCTTGATGTTAAAGCATATTTCATCAGACAGGGTTGAATCCAACTAATTCTAAACAAAGATACACTCAAGAGCCACAAAGAAAGAACCTAAGGACCAAATAGTAAGAGATGAATGATTGACCCTTCATCAAGTAGAGCACAGACTAGGTGTGTTAGCAAGCAAAAATTCCTCTATTCATTTTTTGTACAGATCCTGCCCTTCATAGCTTCCGAGGCAAAGAAACATGCTTTAGGAGGGGAGCCGGGAGCCGGGACCCCTTGACATCCCAATGATCCCAGAAAAGGGGTGCGTATTATCAGGTCCTTGACCCAGCTCTGCAGTAAATACACCTCCATCTAACACCTCAACCCACCACACCACTGTTGACATATGCTAAGCGCTTCAAACAGGGGTAAATCAGAAAAGTAATTACTGATAACGGGGAATATTTTGCTGAAATAATAGAGTACTTGTCAGAGGTTAGTTATGACAGGAAAGGTTGCTTGGGAGAGTGGGAGCCTCTCAGTTCTCGAATGCTCACCAAATATCTTGTAGTTTCTGTTTTGCTTGAATACCACTATCCTTAAAATATCTGGTTACCTGTTTCCATGTTCTTGTGTTTTGTCTTTCATTGATCTCTAGTTTGTGTGTGTTAACTTGGTGGTTTGTGATCGGAGTCCAATAGTCCACTGCACTCCACCATACAGCCATAACACATAATCAACCCCATCAACTCCTATAGCTGTCTAACAGCGCAGCACGATCATTCCTCTTCTCAATGACCATAAAGTCTAGAGAAGGTTAGGTCCCAATGCATTTGAGCCCCATCCAATGTCACAACCTCAACGAACCACATATCAAAATAGGTCACCCCTATATAGCTAAGAAATAAACTTTCAAGGACCCAAGAGTTGTTAACTTCACCAAGCATGTTGATTGTTGGCAATTCCAGAGCCCTTCTATACCCTAAGAGCACGTTTAGTTCAGTATCTTTGGGCTCCAAGAAAGGAAATAAATTATAGTCCGTTTCTTCTTGTTTAGTTCAAACCCCATTACCATTACTTGATAGTAATGGATTCCCCCAATTTGTTACCTTCCCCTTCCCCTCCCCCTCAAGTAACAAAATCCATTAATTGGTGGTAATAGTTACCATTCCTTGGCTTGAACCAAACACTCAATAAAGGCAACCATTTTTGTTACCATTCCCCTCCTCTATTTGTGTTCATTCCCTTCTCATTCCATATCTGGAACCAAACCCAAACGTAGACCTTAAAATTGTACATGTTGGCATGAATGGATAAAAAGAATAATCATGGAGAATCTTCATTTTTGGTTTCATTCTCTCATACACAAGATGTGCCAACCGTTCTAACTTTTCTTTATCTTTAGGAAAAGGGAGGTGAGTCTGGGATAGGTAATCCTTAAATTATGTTTTATATTCTCCCTTTCCTTTTTAATTAAAGAAAGTTTTGCCAAAAAAATTTAATAATAGATTTGGTCTTGTCCATCAGAAACTGTAACTGAATATGTATGTCACATCAACATTACCTTAATGCCACAAAAAAAGCTCTTGGCCTCATCCAGGCACGAGGTTGCCCTCACAAAGACCAGATGACTGGATATTTCCACTTGAAACTCAAATTATTAACCCACAAAGCAACTATCAATTGCTACTTCACAAAGTTTAATAACCCAAATTGATTTAGTCAAATAAAATAAACAAGATCTACACCTCTCCTTTTGCCAATACATGTAGTGTCCATTCACTTTATTTCCATTTTCTCTATTTTCTTCACAAGGGCATTCATCAAAAACCTCTCTCACGCAGAATCGGCTGGATGTGTCCCATGTTGCATAATCTTGATAGTGTTCCGAACAATGATACCCGATACGAAATTCGGTTTGATTCGGGGAACCAGAACGCGTACGGGATACGCTACCTATGGGTGTATTGGGTACGATAGGTGGTGTATTGGGTACGATGGATACATTTTTTATCATACTTTTCTAAAAGAAATTAATTTGGCAAAATGAGAATATCTACCACTCCTCCATTGAAATAACAATGTTAAGGATTGGGTTTTATAAATTTGAAGAAATTGAAAAGTGAAAAGGTTAAATAAAAAAGTTAAATAAGCCGAATAATACAAAAAGTCAAAAGATACCAAAGTACCAAAAATGATGCTACTCCCAGCTCCCACAGTCCCACGTGATTTCATAATAGTGAGAGAAAGCAGCTTTTCATCTCTCCTCCCTTTAAGGATTTAATTACTAAAATTAATGTTCCTGCTCTTACGGTTTCCCTCTCTTTCCCACGCCCCCCTCCCCTCGAAGTAAAAAGATACCAAGATACCTTTTCAGTTTTCATCTCTCCTCACCGTTGTCGGAGAAGAAGCCGGCGACACTTTGCGACATATGAAGAAAATCACACCATTGGAGACGATCAAACTTCCCGAGCAAAAGCCCCACCATAATATGAAAAGCTTCCATATATTTTGACACTAATTAACTAATTTAGGGTTTACAATTAAACCATAATTCTCAAAAATTGATGCAAAGTGCAGTGAAATAGGTAATCCATTCCTTTTTCTCTCTTCGTCTTTTTCTCGCTTGCTAGATCTAGCCGTACTTGATTTAGGGTTTTGAAATTTTGCCCTCAATTCTCGACTTAGCCTTCAATCTCTCCGGCCAAAAGGATTCGCTTGGATGCATGAACTGGTTTGCGACCCCCGGTGATTTGGAACGCATTCGTCCCGCGATTAGGAACGTCCGACTTGGGTTGCCGGTCGGACCACCATACCGCGATCAGGGTATTGTTGGTTCGAATATTGAGTCCTCATATGATTAACATTATGATTCCATCACTGCAAAGTTCTAGAAGTGATCACAGGCAAATCTTTGGGATAACCCACATATAGGTGGGGGGATTCCCAAAGCACAGGTGCAAAAGTTGGATTAAAGCAAAACCTAATCTAGTAAACATGAAAATGCAAAACAAAGCAGCTTCATTGCAATCAAAGTAAGCTTATTCCATCTCAATAACCTCTACTACAGTTTAATGAAACTCTAATGGAAGAGAGAGCTCCAAGTTACAGAAACATAAAGAGCAGCCTCTGAAATTTTCCTTCCAATAAAAAATTATCCTAAACTTCACAGAGAAAAGTGAGAGAGGTAACTAAACCCTTCTATTCATACCTGCAGAGAGGGAGGCTTCAGTTGTGCTCTCAATTCTCGAATTGCAGCCTGAAATTACAATTTAGCAGGGATTAGAACAACCAGCTAATATAACACAAAGATAAATACCCCCAAAACCCATATAATAGATCTTAATCATGAGGAAAAGAGATAAGATTTGGCATTCAATCTTTCATAACTGATGTTCTCAAAGTGAGGTGAACATATGACTGTAGACACATGAGCTTCAGGAAAGGACTTAATTACTATCGGTGGAATTTTCGCACTCAAGTAAGATTAATTGTCAGTCATCAGCAAATAATAGGCTCTCTATAAAACTCACGAGCCGCTTCTCATCCTACAACAATACCCATTGAATGTGGATTTTAGAATACCACACCAACTATTGCCACAGTGATGTTTGGCTCTAACAAGGCACTTTCCAAGAACAGGACAAGGGTCGGATCAGAATGTCAGATGTATACACCTTACCCTATGAAGCTACAAAGAGGTTCTCTAAGCCTTCCCCCTACTAGCAGGAGATGCATTCCTATTGAACCCTTAGTTGGTCTACGCAGTATTTAAAAAACTAATGTAATAGATAGTTCACTGAAACATTTCACCACATCCATTCTAATATGAAGTTGAAAAGCATGGAAGGACAGATCTCAAGTAGAAATATCAGATTCTAAATGAAATGCAAGTAAAGCACGTCTTATAATAGTCAAACTCGGTCAATAAACTTGGTTATGTTTCAGTTTCAAGTATCTTGCAAAACTTCTTTCAGTATTTCAAATTTTAGAAAGTATACTACCATTTGCAAGCAACAATAACAGAGAAAATGTAGGAAAGAACTCTTTCTCTCTCTCCACGATTATCAAAGATATGCTTATATGCCTTTCTCCTCCTTAAATCTTCCAGTTAAGTTACTCTGTACTAAAGTTAAACACAAATATACAAATTGACTCCAAATTCTTCACTTGTGAGTTAATAATAGAGAAAATTTTACAACGCTTTCTCCTATATACAGTAAGATGTGAACATGATACACATGTTTTCACTTTAGCTTTTTGGATGAAATCTGAAAGAGAAGAGATAGAAAATATCTAATTAAAACACTGTTACAACTTCACCAACAACCCCAAGAGAGCTCCAAACCAAAAAGATGGAATTGGTTTCACTTGTACAGATAATAAGTCAAGCAAGTTCAACAGATCAACAGAAGTGTTAAATGTACATGTTTTTATCATAATGAAGCAGCAGTACGATAAAGTTGTCTTCCTAGAAGGAAGAAAACCGCCAGAAGGGTAATGACCACTTCCAAGTTACATAACGAGAGAAGGTTAAGGATTAATCCTACAAGCCCATGCATTAACAATTTAACATTAAACAAATGAAAAGAAAAAGCAAACAGTTTAGCAGTTTAGTTCTTCATGCAGAATATAAACATATTTCTGCTTTCTGAATGTGGCCAATTATTATTATTACTTTTTGCCATCCTCACTAACAGCGACTCAGAAACGAAGCAGCTTGGTATAAACAAAATGAATGTAAGTTAAAGAAAGAGCAAAAAGATAACAAACAAAAGGTCAAAATAGAAAAGTTGCTCAATGGTTCAAAGCAAGATTACAAGGGTTGTGCTTTTCTGGTCTCTACCATAAGTCCATAACTACCACCAACGCCACTACCCAGTAGGAATTACCTTATATCAATCTAGAGTAATAAAAAACATTCAAAGGCCCCAAAACAGAATTTTTTTTCGAAAATAATAGCCACACCTCTAAGTAGAATTAAATGACGGAAGTTGAGAGAAGAGAGCAAGCATATTAACAGTAGCTAGGCTATACAAATAGACAATTACAATCCTCAAAAATGAAAACATAGAGAGACTAATAGTCTTTTCAACATCACTGAGAGATATTGCACTCACAATTCTCCAGGTGAAAACAAACGAGATATAATCTCTCACCTTCAATTCTGCTATTTCTTGCTCGCGCTTGGCAAAAGTCACAATGAATGCAGCTTCTTTCTTCTTTGCCTTTTCTAGCTGATTAGAAGAAATGACAATTTAATTGCAATCCATAGAGTAAGCTGACAAGATATAGTGAAAGAGACAAACCTGCTCTTTGAATGACTTTTCTGATGACCTCAAGGTCCGGATATAGTTAACCACCAATTTAGGTTCTATTGAAACAATAAAACTCATGGCATCAAGATGAATAGTTGCTACAAGATACAATGAAAAGGAATTACAAAAGCAGCAGAGGTCTGAACTGAGAAACTGACCTAGAGTAGTAGCTGGGGATATAAAGGACTCGTTTTGAAATGAAGAATGCCACTTCTGAATTTCGGACTTTGCAGATTCAAGCTCCATCTAAAATAAAACAGCCAGAACTAAGTACCCCATGAACAACATATAAAATCCATAAATTTTACAAGTACGATTCAAACAGATGATTTATTGGTTTAAGTTTCTGATTCAAATTCCTTTTTCAGGACATCCTTCTGAAGATGCAAAAAAGCAACGATGAACAACAGATCAGACAATTAAAAAACCATTACACCATGCAAACTTTCATTGATCTCAAAACCTCCGAGTATACACTCAGGCGATCAGGCCTTGGTAAGCAGCAAGGCACCTTGACAACACCCATTTTTGCCCAAAGTCACGAATACATATACAACATTTTTTTCATCAATAACCAGATTAATTTTAAGTGCAGCACTTCACATTTTCGAAAGTTCAAAATAAATGCAACATTACTTTATTTAACATTAAGTTCTCTCTCCTCTCCATAGTCCTTTAATCAACTCTCTACACATATTTGAACTTATATGACCATCATCACTTAAATAACTTCATATTATAGAGAACCCTGAAAGTTTCTCTCATCCACAGATGCTACTTAAGTTCGGCACATCGTAGTGTGTACATCCAAATCTAAAGAATCCAATGACCCTGAACATTTGAGCTTTCCTTAAAACTCTAAACAGACTTCAGCACCATAATGAGTTTATCAAAGAAACATAACTAAACACGCATTCCTATTAGGGACACTAAAACCACATAGAATGGGATTTCACTATTTCAATGTAAGACTCAAACACCCTGAAAATGACCTAAATGAAACCTATGATGGACGAATGGCAAGTGAAAATCAAGCCGTTTAATTATTTGACAAACAAAAACATCAGACATTAGGTCTCTCATTCCAACAAATTCATGCCACACCTAATCATAAAGGTAACACAATCGCATATAATATATAGCTAGTTGGCAACTGTAATGTGTTACATGTCAACACAAGAGAAAAAAACTGGAGAGCAGAAAGTAAAGGAAGATTGAGAAAGATAAACAGAATGCATACTTCATATTTTGAGAGCTCATCCTTGCACTTCTGAAGACTGGGGACAAGAAAGTATACTGAGTATTAAAATCAACTAAGACTTTGTAAAATAGATAAATAACATAGATGAACAGCATATACAGCATCCACAGCAAACAATACCTTTCTCTAAGGGATAATATCATTCCCGTTGCTACACCGGGAGCCGTCTCTTCCAATTTAGACTGTACCTAAGTCATAACCAAGTAAATAATACAAAGATGATAAACAAGCATCAGATAATCAAATAACATATAAAATACAAATGGCATCTTAAGGTCATAAGAGGTAGGCATAGCCTAAAAAGAACTCAAGGGAATCGCCCATGCATTGTGCAATTATCTTTCACTCATTGTTATCTTAAATTTTGTTATGCTCATAAAATGGGCCTACGGGATGTTGCACTTTGCTCCACCAAAAACTATTCAAATTTTAACAAAAATTAAAAGTGCTAATGGGAAAAATCCATAGCAAATGGTAAAAGTTTAGAAGAACTCTTAGACTAGGATACAAATTACAAAATTACAAAAAACCCTTATTCATTGCCAGCCCAAAAAGTTAATGAGCATATGTTGTGATTGCCAAAGTTATTCTCAGTTTTTTAGGCATGTCTTTAGCAGATTCTCACCAAATCTCTGCAATGGAGACTGAGTTCGACTTGTTATTTCCACACACATGACACCTATTTTAGTTGCATCCAAATAGGATTTTCCTTTCATAATGCCATGATTTCAGGAGCATTAATAGTTGAGGACCAATTTTATTGTTAAAATGGATGTTGCTTTGCGTTAAAGAGGTGCTTTACTTAAGCGGAAACATTTTGTGTTCCACATACTCGAGCCAGTTCTGCCTTGGAGTTACATCACATTCCAAGTTCCAGATTCAATATAGCTTCAGCATTTATGTGCGTCAACAATTGAGAATTATTTATCAGAATTGAGAGAACTCCATAACTTTGAAAAAAGGCTTTGATTAAAGCCCAGGCTCTAGAGTCAAGAAAGAAGGCTTCTTTAGAGGTGAGCAAAAAACAAAAATTAAGGGGGCAGGTTGTTGGGAGCTTGAGTTTTAGAGAGGAACACAAATGGTGGCCAAGGTAGTAAAAGGATAGTACTGAGTGGTTTGGCCAGTTATAATACTTAAAAGTCGAGTATAAAATCTTACATGGTCGAGGGTTTTATTCCAAATTGGGCCTAGAGCTAAAAGTCATTCCTTGTAGAAATCTCTCTTTCCTCTTTGCTACTTTATAGTTTTTAAATTTCGCAAAACTGGATCTAATATCTACTCCTACCATTCAGCACCTCTCCCCAACTTATAGTCCTTCATCCAATTAAATATCCCAAAAAAAGTCCGCAAATTGTTAAGGTTGCCACATATCTCATTCTCGTCCACATTCACCAATACAACTACCTTTAGATTCCATGAGCTAGCTCACACATTCTCACAACCCAACTTATTCTAGCCTACACCTAATTATACCCCACATTTTGCGAATAATAACGAACTGTGATAAAATCATAACCTTCTCCTCTGAACCAAAAATTGGCAAACCTAATTATACCACACATTTAGTGGACAATAACCAACCACGAGAAAATCATAAGCTTCTCCTTTTAAAACAAAAATTGGCCGCAATGTAAGTAAATTCAGTCACCCCAGACATCAAATTGTTAGCCATTCGATATTTTCCCAAAACAATCAACATACTTGATATCACAAACAAGCAAGCAGTGAAGTAAAAATACCTTTTTAGAGCTAAATATATCATCTTCATCGTCATCAAGCTCCCCAAAACTCCGCTTATTACCTAAAATTCAAGAGAGAAACAAAATCAACATTAATTTCAATAACTCAGAGCCTATATATTAAATTAGTCGCAAATAAAAGCTCTAAAATCAAAATTAAAACCTGCGCGCTGATTTCCGGAAAAATCTCCGCCAAAATCATCATCCTAGAAATACCAATTCCACAAAACATAAAATTCGAGCAATTAACCAAAAAAGAAACGAATTGAAAGAAGAAACGAATTGAAAAAAGAAACAAAATGAGTTGTGAATTGGAAAAGAAAAAGAACTTACATAGTCGAGATGTGGAGTAGCCATTAAAACCCTAACAAAAACCTTCGTAAGAAAGCAGAGAAATTGGTAGTGAAGAGAGAGAGAGAGAAAAGAGGGAGATTTGAAGTTGCAGCGACACGCAACACGCTATGTTAGGAGAGCAGATTATTTTTATTTATTTTTTTTAGAGAGAGTGAAAAGAAGCTGTGGACTTGATTTTTGGAGTGTATTTTATTTGGCTAAAGCCCAATAGAGAAACCCAAACTGAGAGCCCGATATGGATAGGACTATATGAGACTGTTTTTTGCGCTCTTTTAAGAGTTTCTTTATCGAATAGAAGTACTCTCTCTGTTTCAATTTAGTTACGACACTTTTAAAATTACGGATTTTTAGGTAATTTTTGGAGAGGAGGGAGATAAAATAAAAGGATCATATATAATAGAAGAGAGATAGAAAGAAGTTATTACCCAAAATGAAAGTGTCACAACTAAATTGAAACTTCCTATAATAAAAAGTGTCACAACTAAATTGAAACGGAGGAAGTATATATCCTATGCAACCATCTATATTTATACTAGATACATCTATATTAAAAGGAGTTCTTGATTGCCACGTGGAACTCCCCTATTTACTAGAAACTAGTTTGTATGCCCAGGTCATGTTGCGGGTATTTTAAGTTTTTATTATTAATATTTTACTTTAAAATGATATTTATTAGTGGTAAAGAATTTAGTATATGAACTTGAAGTCATGGGATTAAATTTTATACAATGCATTTACTATATATTTTTTTTTGTATATGGATTATGTTCGAACATGCGACCAATAAATTGTAAAGTATATATATATATAACAAACTAATTTGAAGTAAATATAAGTTTGAAATATAGAATAATTATTCAAAGTAAAAACTCGGGGAGTAGCCTAAACTACACACTAGTTGTATATTAATGTGTGCCATGTCTATTATAAGTTTTTCTTTCTTCATTTAATTATAAGGAACTAAAAAATACAAATCTGATATTACATTTTGTATCATGAATATTATTCATTTGTGTGGTTATGACTTGGCAATTAGGTTTTGACCTCAATTTGAAGGTTGGTGGTGCACAATCAGTTGGTTGACTTTGCAAACAAATCAATGCACGTCCAATATTTTGATATTGAATGTCACAAGAGTGTTAGTCCCTAGAGGTTACGGGTTTTAATTTGATAAAACCTTGCTAACATACTTTATTGTAATCTAATTGGTTAAACTACAACGTTTGATAAATTTAGGCGAAAAACAATAAATAGAACAAGATGCAATAATTAATCTATTAATTATAGCCAAACATTTTCATTCACATTACAAATTACAACACATATGAGAATAATCCAGGCTGAACAACTAAAGTGAAAACACGAAGATTATTACCTCCATGAGTTCTTGCTTCAACCGTAGAATTAATGAACTTGGCGCTAATACATGTTCTATATCTAATGAATTAAACTATAACCCCAGAAGGGGGTTGGCTAGGCTAAGACTAAGCTATGCTGGAAAAAAGTAATTTGTAAGTTGTTGTGTGTTGTGTTGATTGTCTTTTGCTTGGTGATCTTCGTTATATTTTTAAACAATGTGCTATGTAACCTCCATGCATCTTTTAGAGGGAGACTTCGATTCAAATCATAATCGTTTTTTTGTGGCGCCATACAATGCACGTTCTTGCTTATGTGGCTCATTTCATGATAATTCCGTTAGCTACTCGTGTCCTTGTCCTTCCTTGACTTCCATCTCTTGAAAACCTTGATTGAGGTCTTTATGTTAGAATAAAGATGTAACCTTTTGAGGTCTAATACAATATACCATAATAAGTGTTATTAAACATCTAAAAATGATGGTAACAAAGGTTTAAAACTTGCCTGATCAATATAGATGCATACAATTTGTCATTGACTGCAAGCAACTAGCACTCATGCATCAATTAACAAAGCCTTATGATATAGTTTTGATATAAGATTATACATTTTTATTGAATTTTTTTTTGGAATGAAATTGAGCGCGAACCCTATAATGAGAGTACTTCCAAGACAATTAAATCAGCAACACACTTTGAGCGTTGGGACAAGAATATCTCACCCTAAAGTGTTAAATGTCAATTGCAAACCTTACAAACCTCGACTTAAGGTAAGCGAACGAGGTTAGTGATATTATCAACTCTATTGCACTTTGTTAGCGAGTAAACAACCGTACATATGTGTATGTACTAAAGCATAGTATATTATACCTAGATATGAGCGATATCTACAAACTTTATCAACTTGAGTTGAGCTACTTAGGACTTTTGGGTTGGCCTGATTGAGCTCAAAATGCATAAATCTAGCCTAATTAGTCTAGTCTCGACTAATTTGCCCTCATATTTAAATTGATTCAATATAAATTCTACCATCTAAAATATCTTATTACAACTTTTGATACACCCTTCAAGTAATAGAACAATGAGGCAATTATATGGAATAATCTATAAAACCAAAAAATAGGAAATTAAAGCGACCTATTCAAATGGTTCTTAGTTGTACCCACCATTCAGAAAAGTATCCTAAATTCTCATTCCCATTTCTCAAGGACATGATATATGTTTGTAATGGTGACTAGGGAGTAACTATTAGCCAACAAAGGCAAACTGACAAAAGAAAAAATTGCAAGGTTTCAAATCGAAACTACTTAGCTAGAGTACATATTAGCTAGTTATTTGTTTGTCTCATAAGTCTAATAAGGAGTTTTTGAAACTATATTCTTTGAAAGATTCATACCTTAGATTCATACCTTTCATATCTCATTTTAATTAGCTAAAATTTAGGCAAATAACTTTTTTTTATAATTTTGTTAAGTTCACCTATAAACATGATTGACATCGTTTGTTTAATTGACATTATTGGTATATTGGGAGTTGGGACCTTATTGGTATATCATGATTGACACATTTTTTAAACTATATCATGATTACATTAGCTGATAGTTAATTTTAGGCCTTGTTTGGTTGTATATGGGAAGTCATACTTCCTAGGAAGTTATTTTTTCCATGTATTTGAAATTCCTAGGAAGTGTAAAATTGTGTTTGGTTGACAATGGGAAGTAGAACTTCCTATGGGAAGCTCTACTTACCTAGGGGGACCTAGGTAAGTAACTTCCTCCAAAATGGAGGAAGTAGAACTTCCTAGGAAGTGCAAATTCTCATGGTTTTGCCAACCAAACAACTTCATATACTTCTACTACTTCCTAGGAATTTGCACTTCCCATGATTTGTTTTGTCAACCAAACAAGGCCTTATTAGTTGGTTTGACTAGCTTATTGTATTACCTATTTGTATAAAGTTATTTAGTAAGTAGTGATAGTTGATTGCTATCTAATCATGTTAAATAACCAATAAGGACATTAACATAACTCATTATTGTATTTTTTATTATTTATAAATGTGATTTTCAATAACTATATGACATAAATGTAATTTACCCCACTCATTTCGAAATTTAATGTCAAAAGATTCTTCCTCCAATCTTTTTCAAAAAGAGTTTTTTTGGACCCAATCAACTATTTCAAACCTATTTTACCGAACACTCAAATTAAAAAATTGACCAGTCAAATCTTCTAATATAAGTTCAAACCTCTAATTTTTTCTTCAAACCACTTTTGCATAAAACAATACTGCAATACATGATACTCCACCAAGATTATACTACGACATGCATGAGTCATGACATACCAAAGATATTGTGCATGCTAATTTATATTATCTGAAAGATCTCCTTCACCAGCCCACTCAAGTAAACAATTTTACATAATCTACTATCTGAAATAAATCATAAAATTTGTATGATTATTGTCAAAGAGTTTTAGGTGAAATTAATCATATTAATAATACTGAAAATCAGATATGCTGGCGTGTAGGTGGTATATCTACTCGGCACCCAAGTCAAGAACATATCCCTTTATCCATGTTGTAGGGCTATTCCACAAGACCATAACTATAGTCTATGTTATACAACTTTCCTCCCCTTTTCCATGAACTCGGGGAATTCATTAAATAATATTCATTCTTCGCTAAATTGCTTTCTTTGAATTGCATGTAGTTAGGTACTTAATTACTCATAAATGGAAAGATTATATATGAAGGGGAAATTTTGGGGTCTAAAGTTTAGACAAAGTGTGCATTATATTCGGTAGGTGCTCTTTATTAATAATTTAGATACTTTTAATACTCAAACTAGTTATTAGGCACGGGATATGTTTCGGATAAGAAAAAAATCTATTTATTAATATAATACTATATGATAATAACACTAAATACAACGTAGCCTAGTGGTTAAAACTTTAATTAGTATATGTATAATGTACCTGAGGTCTTGAGATCAAACCTTGTACTATGCAATTTCTTAATTTTTTTTATTGTACATGGATTACATGAACTAAAACTTCCTAGGAAGAGCGCCACGTGGCACAGTTTCTTATATTCGCACTCCTTTTAATATATTTGTATAGATTTCACTAATTAATTAGTGTAATATTGGGTACCTCCACGAAGCTAAACAAAGGTAACACAATAACTATTTGTTGACAAAACATGCATATAAAACTTTGACTAACTAGCTAGGCACTTTGACTTATATAATATGGCAATTTAAATTTATTAAGGATGTATTATATTTTTTGGTAAGGGGAACATCATCTTCCTTTCCTTTTACTTATATAATAGAGATATATATAGATTTGATTTGTAATTTTTTTTATAATCATACTTATATTATAATAATAATGTAGTATGCTTATATATCATTTTGATTGCAATTAGTGGCATATATGAATAACGTGATGACGTTGTGCCAAATTTGGTTTTGCAAACCTAGCTATTGGCTAGTTTGCATTAAGGATAATAGCATATGATATTACAATTGGTGGGTGATAATATTTATATGAGAATGAAATATAGTAATAGATAGTGCGATATGAATATATTACCAAATGACAGAATCACACAAATAAGATGTTATAGTGTGGTATGTATTGTATCTTTTAATTGCCATCAATGTAATGGTTTTTTTTACTTAAATCCTTTCGTGGGAACTTGTATGTTGGAAAAGAGGTGGTATATATGGTATATGCTTCACTTTGATCCAAATTCATCCACGTAATATCTCCACAATCAAGTTACTTTATATATGATCCAATGTATCCTTCTAAAGAAAGAAGTTGGAAACGTTTTTGTTTTATTTAATAAAAAAGGAAGATTTTAATCAATAATCTATCAAACAATATTTAACTACTAACCCCAACAATCTATTCTACTAATGAATTTGAGGCTATTTTACTGATGTACCATGACACACAAATCTTGAAATGATCTATATCTATATAATCCTGTAAAATAATCACAAAGTCTTAAAAAAGATGGTCTCACGTTAGTCTCAACGTGAGACCTGACCAGTCCAAAAGATATATATTTTTAGAAAACGGACCGCGTCTCGCAAATTCTCACGATAATATTTTGACGAATTAGTTAAGTATTTTAGCACAATAGTTAAGAGCTGGTAATCTTTATGTAGACTTCCATTGTTTTTTAGTTAACATATTCAATATATTAGTTAGCGTTTTCTATAATTAGTTAAGATTAATTGAGCATTTATTTTTGTTTCTAATATAAACGAAGAAACAACTTTTTTACAAATCTAAAATGTCAAGCACAAAAGATCAACCTGAAAAAATAACTTAAAACAACCTAGCATTTGAAGAAACAACTTCCTCTCTTTGTTTTTTGAACCATACAGGCATAAAATAACCAATGTAGTTGTACTTAATGAGCATAGTTCTTATTCTACGATTGGTTTTGTAGTTAAGACTTTGTTTATAATTGGAATAGTGTTTTTGTAGAGTTCTTGGAGTGTCTTTCTTGCATCTTCATTATCTTGACTTTTGAGAATGGGATTGTAGAACTAATTTTCTCGCGGTTTTATATCGCAATGGAGTTACATTGGTTTATCTATTCAATTCTCTTTTCCAGACTTTCCTCTTTACATATCTAATCTACCTTTTGCACATATACTTATGTAGTATTTTTGTGATTGAACGCATGTGCATGATTCTCAAGGTATGAAAATACTACAATCCTAGCTGCATAATAACTATTACTTCATATTATTTAATTATTACAAATAAATTAATAACTAATAACATTTAGGTATTAGTTATATTTTTCAAATAAGAAATGAAACTTTCAAATGTAAAAGTTAAGTTTTCGGTACCAAAAGTGATTTGATATGTTTCATCAAAGTTTTTGCAAGTGCAAGTTATCATCTAACAATGGGCAGTATATATTACCCTATGTGATGAATATGTGTCAAACTCTTCTTTCACTTCAAATATGATAAACATCTTATCACGTGAAAAAATAAAGTAAGTGCTTGTGGACATTGTCATTGCAAACTCGTGCTCAAATATTTTACTTACATCCAAATTAAATATCCAACACAGCAGGTTGTATGCAGAGAATGGAGGAGGAAAACAATACAGGTTTTAAGGCATCTCGATGGATTAGAGAAGAAAGAGAGAATGTTTATGTGTGATACTGAAGTTAGGGTCAATAAAATGCATTATAATCTGAAATATATGCTATAACTAATATACTCTAGCGCTTAACTAATATACATCCAATGCAGGTTGTATGCAGAGAATGGAAGAGGAAAATAATACAGGTTTTAGGGCATCTCGATGGATTAGAGAAGAAAGAGAGGATGTTTATGTGTGATACTAAAGTTAAGGTCAATAAAATGCATTATAATCTAACAAATATGATATAACTAATATACTCCAATGCTTAACTAATACTCCCTCTGTATTTTTTTATCTTTCTCACTTAGAATCTTGACACTATTCACAAGTAGAGAGAATCTTTTAGATTTTTCTCAATATATAAGAAAAAATATTGTCATGTGGGGTCTTGTTTGATTCGTCTCAATGAGTACTTTATTAATATTTAATTATTATAATTTTTACTAATAGGTAATGAAAGATAATTAATGTAGAAAAAAATGCATTGGCAAACGTGCAAAGTCAAAGTAGGAAAGATAAAAATATACAGAAGGAGTATACTCCAGTGCTTCACAAATATACTTTAGCGCTTAACTAATTCATCCAGATCAAGTATTTAAGGCTAGCATAACTAATAGGTGCAAGCGCCTAGCTAATTCTACGGCTGGTTTGATGCACGTGCGTGATGTCAGCATGACATCAACGGTCTTACGTTAACACTAACGTGAGATCGTCTCTCCAAAAACAAACTCATAAAGCAATAAGGTTTTGCCTCTGTGGCGTTCAACCAAGTAAGTATGCCACATGGATGCTTGCTCCTTCTTCTGCCAAATTTTCAAGACTTTCTCTTTGACTCACCATTTGTCAAGCTGTGATGAGCCTAATCAATATAATAAATGTGGAGAGAGAATCTGAAATCTATATATCCATATAAAGCTGGGTACATAATCCCATGTATAGCCCTCATAATTAATTCGCAAAATGTCAAATTCTCATGCCTTTGCACAATTCATATGCCACGTGTAAACATGAGGAAATCTATTGCTTATGTGTCGCTTGTATATTACTTCAAGGCGTTTGCCATAATATTTAAAGCTAGGAAAGATGATTAAGTAGACCAATTACAATCCTCTTGATTAGGAAAGAGTATTATAAAGATGATTAAGTAAATCAATTACGATCCTCTTCATTAGGAAAGAGTATTATAATCATCCTTAAATCAAGCAAATAAACATATTAAAGATTTATTATGTATAAGAATTAAGGAAATTTGATAGATTTATTTGTTATCATCCTTAATTAAATCATTTGCTCCATCAATAGAAAAACAATAACACTACACGTGCTGAGTTCATGCTCAGCAGTCTCAAATGATTAGAAAAGATTGTTATACCTATTTGCTGAGTTCATTGCTCCATCAATACAAAAATCATAATACATTAACCCATTGCATCGATTAATATAATGTTTAATGTGAATAGATAATTACAGACTATTTGAAATAAATAAATTGTGTATAAAATGAATTGAAAGAAGGTAATATTATCATCACATGAAAAATTGTAGATTGTAGAAAGTAAGTGAATCAAAGAGTTTTTTTTGTAAAAGATGATTTAGTCGATGAATTGTTATGAAAACCGAGATGTATGAGATTTTAGCTTTTAGCTTTAGTTATTTAGAGTATTGGATGAGAAATATAAGACATAGAACATGGAAAGAGAAGATAGAGAAGATATATTTAATATGACAATATTAATGTATGAGATTTTAGCTTTTAGCTTTTATCGTTCTAGTATCGAAGTTGAGTACCATGGTGTGGCTTATGTTGTTTATGAATCATGCTGGTTACATAATCTTCTTCTTGAACTGCATTTTCCTATTCATAAAGTTACATTAGTTTATTATTACAATGTTAGTGCCATTTATCTATCTAGCAATCATGTGAACCATCAGCGTATCAAACATATTGATTATTGAACTTGACATTCCCTTTGTTCGTGAAAAAGGTAGCCCAAGGTCAGGTACGGGTATTACATGTTTCATCTCGTCATCAACTTGCTAATATCTTTATCGAGGGTCTACCTTTGGTCATTTTTGAAGATTTTCATGACAGTATCAGTGTTTGAAAACCTCCCGCTTCGACTGCGGGGGTGTGATAGAATATTATTGTATAATATTCTTTAATGTACATAAGTAAGGATCTTGTAATCCTTGATTATCTCTTGTAATTAAGATAGTTAGGAAAGTTGTTATTTGTTTCCTACTTTGTAGCCTAACTTTGTATATCATGTGAATGAGAAAGAGAAAGAAAATGGAGAAAGTATCAAGATGGACTTTTTAAGTTAATCAAGTATTGCCTTTTCCGTCATTTTTCTATTGCAACATATTAATTTCCACGCTTGTCAATGTACAAATTTTAATCATTAACTAGTTATTAGACCCGGCTATGCTCCGGGTAAGAAAAAATTTCATTTATTAGTATAATACTTTATGATAATAACACTAAATACAACTTAGCCTAGTGGTTAAAACTTTAGTATATCTACTTATTGAGGTCTCGGGATCAAACCCTATACTATGCAATTTCTTAATTTTTTTATTGTACATGGATTACATAACTAAAACTCCCTAGGGAGAGCGCCACGTGGCACATTTTCTTGTTTTCGCACGCCTTTTAATATATTTGTATAGATATCTCTAATTATTTTTTAATTAAAAAATTATTATATATGTTAAAACTATATATCAAGACAAATCTAACAAAATTATACATGATTATATATTTTTTCCTTTACATATAAATTACAATAGATAAAAAGAAGAGAGTATATAAATAACGTAAAACCAAGCAAGGTTTGACCTAGTGATAAATTGGCCTCATGACTTCAAGGTCATGGGATCAAATCCCACTAGGGGCTCTTTGAGGTGAGATTTTCCTTACTATCTCCCTCCCTCCAAGAAGTATGACCTGCAAACTTGGTTGGTCATACCTGTACAAGGTACCAGTTCAATAGAGTCCTTTATTTTACCAACTTAAATATATACATATACATATATATATGTATATATATATATGTATATGTATACATATATATATATATAGATATACATATATATATATATATATATGTATGTATATATATATATATATATATATATATATATATATATATATATATAGGTTTAAGATCATATGAGAACCACCCTTATGGTGAGAACCACTCATTTTTCCTCGTTTTACGAAGATTTTGATCATTTTATAATATTTTTGCTCATTTTTTGTTTCACTTCTTCTATGGTTCTGCTCATTTAACAATTTTATGCTCATTTATCAACGTTTTTTCTCATTTTACGTTTTACTCATTTTACTTTTTTTCTCATTGAACTTTTTTATGCTCATTTTACGTTTTTATTCTTTTACATTTTTGTTCATTTTACGTTTTTGATAATTTAATGTTTTCTACTCATTATATGGTTATGCTCATTTGTTACTTTTTTTTTTGCTCATTTTAGGAAATTTTTGCTCATTTTAAGTGATTTTCACGGTTCTCACCATAGGTAAAACTATTGTTGCAATAAAAGGAAATTGGAGGAAGAATTTTTTAATTATATCTTATGAATTATGATGGTATGATGATAGAAGAAAATGAAGAATCATAATGGAACATGATCCACGCTCCCCGTGATTGGCTCCAGGAGCACGTGCCATGCAGGGTCCAACATCTTTTCAATGGCCAGATGGCAATCTACAATATGTTGATAGCACGTGAGGTTAACCATTTTTAATAATATAAAAGGTTTAACTTGGCTTAGCATTTATAATGATCAAGGATTATTTCTCTGTGGAAATTGGAAAAAAGCATAAATTAAAAAGGTAAAAGACGTTGAAATGATTAAATGAGAAAATATACAAAATTGGTCGGTAAAAGGTGAAAATTCTTGCTTTTAATCGGTTGTTTTCATCAATTTAAGTTGAAAAAAAACTGAACTTTTTAGAGGGAACAAAATGTATAGTTGCCACCACTGACTTTGGTAAAAGTTTTTGAGACAATTTGTTGTGGTTAAAGTCCCATAATGTTTCCTAATTGTTTACGTTATCCACCGTTTTGGGTTGTTGGGATGAAAGATGTGAAAGAAAATTCTGATTTTTTTTTGACAAAACAATACATTCCTTTAATTTGTTTAGGAGTAGTTAGTAAATAGACATTTTATTTCGTTTTCATATGTACTACTTGTTGGGAAACAATCAACCAAAGACAAAATTAGGTAGTATTGTTGCTTATTTCACCTTAACAAAAGTGATTAGTGGTGGTCAATTCATAATATAAACAAGACATAAGATATTGTGGGCATGAAATTTGTAATTTCTAAGGTCTATGAATGTTAGTTGATTATATTTATGTCACCTCCATATGTTTTTTCATGTTTCCTTTAGTAATACTTATTTATAATAACAATATCAGTTTAATTGCGCGATATAAAATAATACAAAATTATGTAATGCATTTAAGTAATTAATTCTTGAAATATTTCCACATATAATGCTATAGAAAACAATATAATTCTGTTAAAGAAAAAAGAAAATAATATATTCGCACTTCACTTTTTTTTTGGAAAATAATTTCCAACATATTGTACAAGTAGGACTGGTTAGGAAAAAAAAAGTTAAACAAGTTTTGACATTTTTTTCCTACCTCTTAAAACCGTCAATTCAATTAATGATTTTGCTCAGTAATTTTTTATCAACTTCTTCAAAATTTGTCCAACTATAGTGTGAAGGAAAGGTTAACATGTTCGTGTATCTAAACTAAACCATCAACTCGGTTAATATTTTTCGAAAGAGTAAACACCAAACTCAATCAGCGATTTACCTTAAATATATAACTGCTAATTAAATTAACGATTTTACCCTATGTAACTTCTATCTTACATGGATGGTTGCAGTGAATTATTTTCCAAAATAGACGTAAAAGTTGGAATTTATTATCTTTTCAGCATTATATAAGGAAACAAATTTCTCATTTTTTTTTAAAGAAAAATTGCTAAGTGGGGATCTAGTTCAACACATGGTGTATTGAACAAGAAATAATTTAGTGTGAGGCTCACACCTGGGGTATTTACCAATTGCTTACTCTCTCATATGTTTACTAGTGAAGAAATTTTATTTGGCCTCACCCTTCTTCAAAGACAGTTTGTATATATATTGAATGACATTATCATGTCAGTCAATTCTCTTGTCCCCCATTCAATGGAAGTTACTCCATCTTATTCATCTAATATCTAATATATGTGAATGTAACATACACAGGTGTATCATGTGCATGGTACAATCAATTTTATTCATTTACTCATTTGCAACTCTCTTTTTTAATACATTCATTTGGATATATCATATTAGCAAATATATAACCTTGAATGCACCATTCTCACGATACACCCGAATATATAATATAGTTTTTGATGTCATCCCCAGACATACATCTAAGATTTTAGAAACATGGTCACTTCATGTCTTCAATGATCGAGTAGCTAGCTTCAAAAAACCTTAGAGACTTCAATTATGTTCTATTAGCCTTATTTCATGAGCTTTATATAATTACTTGTTCAGTTATGCTTGTTAAAATCAAATCAAGAAATTAGATCAAATTAGAAATTTTCATACTAGATTAGGCCACTTTAATTTATTTTTATCTCAAAATATCTGAATTTCATATTGGTAAAAGAAGGATAAGGAATGTACTAAATTAAAGAAGTAAAAGAAAAAAGAATCAACATCCCCCCCTCAAAAAAAAAAAGAAAAAAGAATCAACATCATAATAAAGACCAAAGAAATCCATTGTAACCTTGAAATTTCTAATATAAACAAAATAAAGGATAGATGTTACACATTGCATATACTTTTAAAGTGAGAATATTGGGAGTCTTGAAGGTAGTCTTGCACGGAGTCTTGTGGCAAGACTCAACAAGACTCAGCTGTATTTGTGTAAAGTCTTGGACAGAGTCTTGGGTTGCGGATTTTGATATACAAGACTCCTTCTATTTGAGAATTATGGTTAGGATCAAAGGTATGTTTATAGTAAAATTAATCTATTTGAGAATAATTGAACAATTTTTTCATCATAATAGAATTGTTAAAAATAATAAGCATATATAAAATTTCAATCGATGTCATTTTTACTTCTATAAATAACATCTATTGTTTTTTTTTTGGCTTTTAAACATGTATTCATATTCCTGCTAAAAAAATGCAAACTTCTTGCAAGAAAATTAAGGGATCGATCGGTATTATTGTGGTTTTATGTTTTATAGCTTTTTGATTTTCAAAGTCATATGATATATATAATGAATAAAAAATCAATCAAATTTATTGAGAACATGATGATTTTGAAAACTGACAACTAAAAAATAAAAAACCACTTTTTCTGATTTCCTTTTTTGATTTTTAGTTTTTTTTAAAAAAAACTGAAAACTGAAAACAAAAAAGTGATAACGAACTAGCCTTAATTTTTTTTTTTATCGAATCAAATCCCTCCATTGCCATTAGCCTATTAGCCCATTTATCTTCTTATCTTTCTCCACCCTTTCCTTATAGAAATAACAATGAATGCCTAAATTGAATCAAAGAAAAGAGTGCATCACATGTGAAACTACAAGTAAAAGTGCCTCAAAAAATAGAAGCATGCTTATGAAAGTTGTATGAGACTTAGGGAACCAATAGGGTCCCTCCATTTTCTTTTAATTGGGTCCAATTTTACACCTTGTATCCTTTCACTACAACCTAGCTCCATTGTTGATGAGTCAACTTCAATCTCTATCCTCTCTAAGGCTAATAACTCCAACACTAGCCATAATTTGTCAAATGCAATCACGCACATAACAAAATTAGACGTGAGTGACAAGGTTGCACGTAGCAAAAAAGCATCCCTTGTCCCCAAAAAACCACTCTTTTTTCAGTTTCTTGAATCATGCATGTTATTTAAAATAAAATCTTATGATAAAAATTTTGCATTCATGTACAAGAATTACTAATTGTTACACACTTTACTCCCTTTTTAAGATATACACGTGTGGTGAAAATACTTGAAAGTTTTTCATGGATATATATTGCTTTGCTTGAATGGTTTGTTTGATGAAGGCAATATGTTGTTATTGCGATAAGTCATAATAACTAACAAGCAAGCATGTCTCCCAATACCTTTTAAACCCTTGACTTGCTTTTCCAAAATAGTTAGCTTGTAATGTGATTGTGTTAAAAGAGAAATCATCAAGGAAGTAATTAGTTAGTTTTTGAGTTGGTGATTTGATTATCTTAGTTTGTTTTAGTAATTGAAATTTTTGATGGGATATATAACTATATAAGTTATGTGCTATAGAATGAAGTTTTGTTGGGTAGATGTGTGTGTGTTAGAAACGTATGTTAGTGATTTGATAGTTCTAATTTTGAAAACATTATTAGATAAAAAGCTAAAAAAAGCCAATAAAAAATATATCATGTTCTCTCTTATGTGTTTTAAATCTTATTTTTTCTTCATTCGTTAATTATAAGGATCTGTGTTTGGTATTTATTATTTACTTTTATTTAATATCCACAACATTACCTTTACTAACTAAGAGTTATTTTTATACTCCTATGTACTATTTGGTTTGATCCCCTTCTTTGGAAGAATTTTAAATTTGTGTTTTCTTACATCCTACTACTGATTGGTTGGTTGTTTGACATCAATACAATTTAATAACACACACCATTTTTTTTCTATAGTCAGTTTAAAATTAATCTAATAATGTAACAAATCAATGGACCAGTAAGTGGAAGGTTGTATAGTGAAATAGACATAAATTAATCAAGAGATTACAATAAAAGTTCCAAATCTCATATACAATAATCATAGTTTGTTTGAGTAAACTTTTTTTGTTTCAATTTAATATGTATTTATTTATATTTTGATTTTTATATTATAATATTATATGATTTTGAGTTAATGAATTAATATTAGTGAGAAAAAAAGAGGTTGATTCAAGCCATGGAGCTACAAGCCTATAAGGCATATGAGGGTTAGCGGGAAGCAAGTACAGTTGAAACACCATGCAAATTACTACAAAGACTTGAGAATCAAAGAGCGATTGGAAGAAAATTGTTTAGGCGGTCATGCAACCTAGACAGTGGAAAGTGGAAACCTCACACGGTCACACCTGGTCTATAGTTGTGGGCCTGAGGCACAAACTTTTTTTTTTTTTTTTGGGAAAGATTGATAAGGAGAAAAATGCACTACTAGATTAAAACCTTTTATTGATTAATCTGATCCAACTGCATTACCCTTTAAGAGGAAGGGTAAGAGAATTCCATTTTTAAAATACTTCTAGTGAAGTTTGATTTCACAAGTATCACAACTTTGAGTTTTTCAAATAGAAACTTTACCACTAAACTTAAGTACCACTTAAGAGTGAGGGGCGATTCAGTGCTCTGCTGGTTTCAAGAAAACTTGAGATCGATTATCACGCTTGACAAGTTGGAATTCCCTGTACTCCCTCAACTTGTCAAAATTTCTACTTATCATGAAAATAATGCTTAATTAATAAGTGTTCACTTTCATACATATAAAGAATATATGTAGAATTGATTTAAACCTATACACTAATTTTATTATTAGGTCAATATATTGTTTTGACAAGGAAAGAAAAGTAGGTAATTCACTAATAAAAGAATGAAAATTTGCCAAAAAAAAACGTTTAAAAGTTCAATTTTGTAAAAAAAAAACTTCTAAAGCATTCTTTGATTTTCTTTACAAGATAAAACCTATTCTCATTTTCTAGTGTGATTTTTGAGATGCATAGGGATGGTGCCGCAGTTAATGGAAAATAGGGGGTAAAGGAAGATGGAAGGGCTGCCCTTATGCATCTCAAAAACACACCGAAAAATGAAAATATGTTTCATCTTGTAGAGAAAATCCAGTTTGTGGCTTTTGTTTTTTCAAAGAATGCTTCTTTTAAAAGTTTTTTTGTCGCAAAATTGAGCTTTTACAAAAGTTTTTTTACTCCATGTACTCCACATACAATAAAAAATTTGAAAAATGCATGCTATAAAATTTGATCGCATGACTTCGAACTTACATACTAAAGTCTTAATCACTAAACCAAGCAAGTAATATTTGGTGTTATAATTTTAATGTAAAATATTAATAGATGTAGATTATAAGCCTTAACTAGTGTTGATATTACAAAGTATTAATTTTAATATTCCGATCCAATGGAAGAGGCTGATAAATGTAATTTTCATCTTCAATACTACAACTCTAAGAAAGACTTTAACTTATAATAATGTCGAGACATCAAATTAACTAACTTTCTTTATTTCTTTAAACATTCTATCATATTTTCATTCCATCTATTTGAGAATTCTTAAAACGGTCAAATTTACAAATATCCTTTCCTAAACGGTCAAATTTGAAGGCTATAAGTCACGTTTTTAGACGTCCACAGGACCCATGCACCGAATGTTGTGGGATGCATCGAGAAGACATGAGATAGTATATTAAGGACTACCACGGCTTTGAACAGGCATAAGAACAAC
Source organism: Beta vulgaris subsp. vulgaris (assembly GCF_026745355.1). Taxonomy (NCBI): domain Eukaryota; kingdom Viridiplantae; phylum Streptophyta; class Magnoliopsida; order Caryophyllales; family Amaranthaceae; genus Beta; species Beta vulgaris. Next base: position 62,532,437 of record NC_079206.1, on the reverse strand, counting down.
TCTTACGACCATTTCGAGGTCATTCCTTGGCTGCACCACAAAATCATAAATGGGAGGTTTGATGACATTTTGGGGTAATTCAGATGGTGCGAAGCACTCGGGATGCATTATATGTCGTGCCGCAATCCATAAGAAGGTTATCTTTAACTTTCGTCGATAGAATATTTTCATTCTGTCTAAACTTCAGAATTCCGCTTCAATAGTGCTGCCTTCATGTCCTCAAAGTTTCTTATGGCTGCCACCATTCGAGATAAGTCTTTTCGAAGAAGAATAGGTAAAGTTTCATGTTGCAGGTAACCTCACCAAATCCATATGACGTTTGGCTACAAGATGCATCAGGACTCCCCTAGAATGTATTTTATTGTATGCTTGTGTTATTTCTTTTTTTCTCGTTTGGATGTAATATCTCTAAGTTGTATCTTGAGCTTAATTAATATAAATTATTCCTAGATAAGTGAAAGCATATCCAATAGCTTCATATCACAGGAGTCAAGCCTATGCATTCATTTGTGTAACCAAATCAAACTTAAAGGGTGAAAATTCAATCATTTAGTTGGAGGAAAGGCGATCTTATTGGCAAGAATAATGTGTATGTGTCTGGTTTGAGTTGTTGCAATTTGAACAGTTGCGATAAACACTTGTTAGGCCTAATCTTTTTGTCGCTAGTTAGTTATAAGCTAGATAGGGGGGCAAAGATCTAAAATGCTAAATTATGTTGTTCACTCTGTTATGATCAATCTACACGTACCATAACTTGACTTGTAGTGGTAGGATTTAGGAGTACTATGTGTCTATGTATAGTATGAGGGAAGGAATTAACGATTAACGAATAATTGATGGTTGTTTTAATTTGTTAAAAGTAAAAACTAAGGTTCTTTATGAAATTATTTTTTCAATGTAGTCACAAATGTTAGAAAGTGAAAAAACAATTATTTTATTGGATGATCAAGTTAAGCAGTTTTTCTCTAGTATTTTGCTATGTTTATGTTAATCAAACAACTCCATTTTTCATCTTTGTAAAGACTCTTGACTCTTCTTTTTATGTCAACCAAAGAAGTACTACTTAAAACTAAGTTTATATTGATAGTTCTTGAGTAAAATAGCGTGGTTCTTAAGTAAGAAATTATTTAGAGAAGAAAATGGTTTTTTGAAAATTTGAGTAGAAAAAAAATAATTAAATGCACCTTTCTATGTTTGAGAAGAAAATTAAGTATAGCTTCCTAAAAAATTAATCTAGTTGGCAAACGCAAACTTTTGAACGCACATTTTTGTAATAGATAGTTTTCGTATATAAGCTATAAGAGACAATTTTATAATGATTTATCGTGAGAGTGATTTTTGTTTTTACAAGTAGCTTGCTTCTTGTACTATTTTTTTGTTCAAGAGGTTTAGATATAATAATATAACGCAAAGATCGACAACTCATTATATAACCTAATTTAATCTAAAACTTGGTTAAAAATCAAATTGTGTTTACATTATATTATATATATAGTAAAATAACTTAGATTGACTATATTTAATTTTTACATTTTCGATACCACCCATATTATCAACTAAACTAACTGAAATTGATATATACCCTTATTATATGTTGCTCTTACAAATTAATGCAATAATTTAAATGTTGTCTGTCTATTAAAGACCATAAAGTTGTCTAGAATTTTAGTCATTAATTTCAACTATCTTTTTGACAATGGAAAACCCTAACCTAAAGTTAGTCTCTAAACGTGATAGGGTCTCATGTAGAAAAATAAATTAAGGAGTAATTGGTAAATATATTAAGGGGGGAGCTTTCCTTAGGACAACACTAGAATTTTTTTGCACGCGATGCGTGCTTGAAATTTTTTCAAAATAGAAACTTGATTTTCTTCGGCATAAGAGTCAAAATTTGAACATTAGACATACGAAGTAAAATTGTTTTTAGTTACAAAATTTGATTGGTTTAGTTTCTGTCACTTAAGTCTCTCACCAACCATTTTGTTTTTTTTTTTTTTTACTTTTCAAAGTTAAATTCTATGAACAAAATAGAAATTTTATTGAAATTTATTTACGATTTCTAATATTATAATTTTTTAGTTGATTTTTGAATTAAGTACAGTACTTCATAAATTGTAAAGAAAGTGGACACTTTGATTTCAAGTCAATTTTTTCATAGTTGTAGTTTGTAAGTGAATTTTTAAGTTTTTGTAAAGTTTTCTCATTTTAGTGATTTGCATAACGTAAATTATGAAATTTTTTTTAGTTGACTTGTGAGTGATTGTTATAATTATATTTTTTGTATTTTTGTTTGAAGCCCGCTTTGATTTGTAAGTAAATTTGTAATTTAGAATGGGAAGGGGGTAACATAGTCTCTTCATTCGGGGACTCCATAGCTCCCTCCTTCCCTTATATTATAGAGATATGTTGTACTTTAATTCTTGAATGATATTTTACATAAACCTTTTTACCTTGATAATTAATCGCTATTATATAATAGAAAAGATAGGTCCAAATATATGTAAAAGTTTCATTATATATAGGGAACACTATAAAAAAGTAAATAATTTTTTTCCTTGTCTAACTTCTTACACCTCTATTTTTTTTATCATGACCCACCATTAATTGTGAATGGTTCTTGAGAATAGTAATTTGTAATTAAATTTTTGTAAATGTTTTTGTATGTATTGACGTTCTAGGTTATTAGTTTTAGTTTGTATGCTAATTTTAAGTTTTAATAAAGTTTCCTGATTATTTGAGTGATTTGCGTGATTTTTATAATGTGATTTTCTCAAATGTATGAGTGATTTGTAAAGTTTCTTCTTTTAAGTGATTTGTGAGTGAGTGTTGTAAATTAATTTTCGGTAGTTTTTTTTGAGTGTCGATTATGATGCTGACATTCATTTTGTAATTTAGAAAGGGAAGGGGGGCAAAATAGGCATTTCAAAAGAGGACACCATTGCTCCCCCCTTCCCTTATATAATACTCCCTCTGTCTTTTTTTATTTGCTACAAGCACTTTATCACAAAGACCAAGGAAAAGGGTGGGGACCACTATACAGTGGGTGTGCAGTGGGTGATTTGAAGAAAATTAATGGTGGTTAATTAAGTTGTGAAAAAGCATATTAGAAGGCAAAAAAAAGAGTTGGCCCACAGAATTTTAAAGGTAGGCGCCACTTTTATAGAAGGAGGGATTTCATTTCCCTCCAAATTTTTTATACAAGCAATGGAACTAAAATTATTCTGTTACAATTATACAACCAAAGGGAACTAAAATTTTCCCTCCAAAATTTAAAAGGTAGATTACATAACAGGTATTGAAAATTTCCCCAAAAATTCGAACTTAAGGGGGAATTAAATTTTCCCCCAAAAAACATGAAAAAAAATCCTATGAAACTGTGGACTATATATACACAACCACTTTTACACTTGCATTTATTATTTTCACCACTTCCATCAACATAACCAAAGAGACCAACCAGCAGCCAGCCACCACCACCATCAAGACACCAACCAGCAGCCTAAACCACCATAAAAAACACCGACCAGTAGCCATTTCCTTGGGGGGGGGGGGTTTGGGTAGATTAACTCTCAGAGCAAAATCATCCATAATGAAGGCCAATTTCAAAAAAACACAGATCAAGGCATGATTTAAGTTCCTCTCAGGGAGTCCCCACTCATCCATCTTACTCAACACATGCTATTAAAACAGAGGAAAAGTTGAAAAGAAGAGCACAAAATATTGGTGGCAACATGAGTATACTGGTCTTAAAAGGCATAATGTCCATAGTATAAATCATCTGACCTCATTCATCATTGAGGAACATAGTGCACCTCTCATGTAAACTTTCTATATGTCATTAAAACTAAATTGGACAGCCAAACAAAAACCAAAATATAACACAAATGCCTCATCAATTCTTTATACTACAATTCTATTCATTTTACCACTGATTAAATGCAAAATGGAGTAACAATTTGGATGTAACATCCTATTTCATCATAGAGGATCACACCAACACACACACAAATAAAGGCAAATGAACATATATATAACAAAATATCATATAAACAGAACAACTCAAGGCTAAAATGAACATGTTCTAACAGATGAAGGCAAAATATCATATAAACAGAACAACTCAAGGCTAAAATGAACATGTTTTAATAGATGAAGGCAAAATATCATATAAACAGAACTAATGAAGGCTAAAATCAACATATATATACAGATCTAGGCAAAATATCATATAAACAGAACTAATGAAGGCTAAAATCAACATATATTTACAGATCAAGGCAAAATATCATATAAACAGAACTAATGAAGGCTTAAATCAACATGTTCTAACAAATGAAGTGAAAATATCATATAAACAGAACAACTCAAGGCTAAAATGAACATATATTAACAGATCAAGTGAAAACACAGCAAGAATATCACTCTTTTTCGTCCGCCAAAATCGGACGCTAAAAACGCGGGATCGGACGCTAAACAGATTAGCGTCCGTCAGCGGACGGTAAAAGGCTGATGCAAAACACCTGGTCGCTAATTCTCCAATTAGCGTCCGCTAAGCGGACGCTAAATTTTTAGCGTCTGATTTTATCAACTTACCGTCTGCCCAGTATTCGGTCGCTAATTACCGACTGAAAAAGTCAGACAGTAAATAGCGTCCGTCAAAACGGACGCTAGTCCATATATCCGACGCTAATGTGAAGGTATTTTGTGTTTTCCTTTGATGATGTACGGCTCTGTCAGAACTTGTCAATGTCAAATTTTTGGTAAATTTTCTGGTCAATATAAAAATGAAAAGAAACAATGGAACCAAAATTTAAAAATTAATCTTTTTATTAATTATAATGGTAAATACAATATATATTACATCCCAATTGAAATCTTACAAAAATCTAGAACAAAATTACTTCAACTAAAATGTAAAAAAAAAATTACATCAACTATGATCTGGAACAAAACCAATCTCTTCAAAATCTGGAACAAAATTAACTAAAATCTAGGAAAATATTACTTGAACTAAAAACTGGATCCAATCTCTTCAAAATCTGGAAAATATGGAACGGAGTATTTCAGAATTCTTCAAAAGCAATCTGGAACCAAACTCTTCAACAAATACAGTACTTGAACAAATCTGCACTGAAATTAAATAAAAATTAGTTAACACCAAATTATAAAAAAAAAAAACCCATCCAAAAAATCGCCCATCCACCCTACCCCCCCCCCCCCAAAACCCAAATTACCCATAAAAAACCCCACCCACTCGAACCCAACCCACCTCATGAACCGGAAAACCAGAAAAACCCCACCCATCCAAACAAAAAACCCACCAAAAAACCCACCCACCCTAAAAACCCTAAATACCGCACCCACCCAAACAATAAATCCCCAACCCATAACCCATAACCCATAACCCATAAAACGAAAGAACAAAGATACGAAAAGGAAGAATAAAAAAGAAAAAACAGAAAAGAACAAAAACTTAAAATGAATAAGAACAAAAATGAAACCAATCAATCAGTGAAGAAAAACCAAAAACAAAAGAAAAAAAGAAAAAACGGAAATCCGAAAAATCAAACACCGAAAATCCAAAAACCCAAAAACAAAATCGAAAATTGAAAAATTTGAAAATGCAAAAATCGAAATTAGTAACAAAAACTGGAAAACAATAATCAAAATCAAGAAACAAAATAACCAAAAACACAAATCAACAACAAAAACAAACAAAAAAAAAAACAAAACCAAAAAAAAACGAAAAACAAAAAAACCAAAAATCAAAAAACCCATAAAATCAAAAAAAAACCCACAAAACGAAAAAATCACAAAAACTAACCTTCAAATCCAGATCCAGAAGAAAGAAAAATGGAGGAGAGATGAGTGAGAAACGAGAGTTAATAGATGAGAGTTGATGAGAGAGAATGAGAAAGATGAGAGAAGAGAGAAAGATGAGGGAGAAGAGAGAACCGTCAAATTGAGAAGAGGAGAGAGAAAGGAAGATTCCTTGAATTTGATATAAGGAGAGAGAAAGAAAGGTTAAGTAAATAAGGAGAGAAAAAGGGGTACGAAATCGTCGGAATTCTACGTCCACTATACGGACGATAAATCCTCTGAAAACGGACGGTAATTACCGTCTGATATAAATCGGACGGTAAATTTGGGATAACGGTCGCTAATTAGCGTTTGATGCAAATCGGACGGTAATTTTAATATTACCGTCCGCAAATATAGGCGGACGGTAAATGCAGACGGTAAAAATACGGATTCTTGTTGTGAAATATCATATAAACAGAACAACTCAAGGCTAAAATGAACATGTTTTAACAGATCAAGTGAAAATATCATATAAACAGAACTAATAAAGGCTAAAATCAACATATATATACAGATCAAGGAAAAATATCATATAAACAGAACTAATGAAGGCTAAAATCAACATATATTAACAGATCAAGGCAAAATATCATATAAACAGAACAACTCAAGGCTAAAATGAACATGTTTTAACAGATCAAGTGAAAATATCATATAAACAGAACAACTCAAGGTAAAATGAACATGTTTTAACAGATCAAGTGAAAATATCATATAAACAGAACAATCAAGGCTAAATCAACATATTAACAGATCAAGGAAAATATCATATAAACAGAACTAATGAAGGCTAAAACAACTATATATACAGATCAAGGCAAAATATCATATAAAGAACTAATGAAGGCTAAAATCAACATATATTAACAGATCAAGGAAAAATATCATATAAACAGAACAACTCAAGGCAAAATAAACATAAATTAAACAAATCAAGGCAAAATAAACAGAAATTAAACAAATATTGGCAAAATAAACAAGTTTTTAACAGATCGAGGCATAAACAACATGCGTATAAACAAATCGAGGCAAAACATGAAAAAAACACAAAAACCTAAACATGCAATCTAATCAAACGCAACCCCACAGGCAAAGCATGTTAAAAAAACTTCCTAAAATTTTAAAAACAAAGATTTAAGTTAAGGAGTGGACCGATCTGAGTCAAAATTTGAAAGGGGACTCTCCGAAACCATTTCGAGATGGTTTTTATACCAAGAGAGGTAAGCTCGCCATGATTTAAAGCCTTCCGGAGGTGGATCTTCCAATTTTCAGGTTTTTTGCCCTCAAATACACCACCAAATTGAAGATCTGGTGGTTTTCTTAAGGCGCGCCACAAGACCAACAAAACGAACCAAAATCCAATGGTTTTTTTGCAACCCTAGAATTTTTAGCCTCCGCATCTAACTCGTCCATCAAATCAAAGAGCCGTTTCTTTGATTTCGGAGTTAACTCATCCATGAAATACCCAAAATCACTCAAAATACCCAGAAACAGGGGACTCTTTCTGAAATCACTCCAAAATGACAAAATCTAGGTTTATAATGATCGCAGAAAGAGTAGATAATTAATCTACTGTTTTTCAACAATTTTGGAGAAAAAACCCTAGATCTGAGGGTTTGAAGAAGAAGAAGAGAGAGGAAAGTGACAGTCAGAAGGAGAGAGAGAGTCAGAAGGAGAGAGAAGAAAATGACGGAAGTTATGAGATTAGGGTTTTGGAGGGAGTAGTTATAGGGGGTTGGGGTAGGGTTAAATGGAGGGAGTGGGGAATAAATAGAGTTAGGTGGGTTGGGTAGGTTTAGGGAATTTGATTAAGTGGGCTAATTTTTTGGGCTGAACTTTTGGATGTTTGTTTTATTAGCATTTGTAGTAATGTTGGCAAATGTAGCAAATAATAAGAGACACACCTAAATGGCAAAATGTAGCAAATAAAAAAAGACGGAGGAAGTAGAGATTAGCATATGACTTTCAGCGTGTCGTCAGATGGTTAAGGAAAATTGAATTTTGATGTGACTATTTTGACGGTTGGTGCCTTGGTGGCCTGGCCAAGTCACCCTCAAATCCTCAACCATTTGTGAACAAAATAAGAACATCAAATTGATGTAATGCAGAGAGAATATAGAGGGAGAAAGAAGAAGAGTTTATTACTGTCTTGCTCAAATGATTACAGCAGCTAAGAATGCTATTTATAGCTAAGAGAGAAACTAACAACTAACAAAATTAGTTACAAAGTTTGTTAGGCCCTGAATCAGTTACAACTAACTCTCTATTAATAACTTAACATCCCCCCTTCAAGATGGACTTGGTGTTGTAACAAGGCCTATCTTGGAACTCAAGAAATGGTGTTGCTCAGCTCCCAAAGCTTTAGTCATGATATCAGCTAATTGAAGAGCTGATCTGACATAAAGAAGCTGAATGAAACCTGACTGCACATTCTCTCTTACATAACAAACATCCAATTTGAGATGTTTTGTCCTTTCATTCACACACTTGTTTTCAGCTATGTGTTTGACAGCTTTATTATCACAAAACACAGAAATAGGCTGAGTAGTTGTGATTCCCAAATCTTGAAGAATACCATCTAACCAAGCAATTTCACTGGTGGTTTGACTAAGACTCCTATATTCTGCTTCTGCTGAACTTTTAGAAACAACCTTTTGTTTCTTTGTTTTCCATGAAACAAGAGAGTTGCCTACAAATATGCACCAACCAGTTAAAGATCTCCCTGTGAACATACAAGTTCCCCAGTCTGCATCACTATATCCAGTAACATTGAAATCTGTGTTAGAAGAGTAAAATAAGCCATAATTTAAAGATCCTTTGAGATATCTCAGCACATGTAAAGCAGCCTTGTAATGTGGTTGTCTAGGAGTATGTAGAAACTGACTAAGTTGCTGAACTGCATAAGAAATATCTGGCCTTGTCATGTTCAAATACAGCAACTTGCCAATAATTCTCTTGTACACCTCAGCATCCTCAAGTAACTCTCCTTCTTCAAGAGAGAGTCTTAAACCTCTAGGAAGAGGAAAAGCATAAACAAGAGCTTCTTCCATATGTGTATCCTTGAGCAAATCTAGGATATACTTTCTTTGATTCAACATAATGCCAGAATCATGTCTTGTGACTTCAATTCCAAGAAAATACTTCAATTCACCTAGATCCTTGATAGTAAAGGCTGAATGTAAATCAGTTTTCAGTTGAGAAATAAGATCAAGATCATTGCCTGTGATCAAGAGATCATCTACATAAGCCACCACTGCTATGAAAGATGTGTCTACTGTTTTTGTAAATAGAGAAGTGTCACTAGCAGATTGTATATAACCCTGTTGTAACAAAAACTTGCTGAGTTCTATATTCCACTGTCTGCTTGCTTGTCTCAAGCCATATAAAGACCTTTTAAGCTTGCAAACCAAACCTGTACAGTCCTTTTTGTAACCTTTGGGAGGTAACATATACACTTCTTCATCAATAAAGCCATGAAGAAAGGCATTATTGATGTCCAACTGGTGTAAAACCATCCTTTTGCTGCAGCTAAAGCAATCAACACCCTAACTGTACTGAACTTTGCTACTGGACTGTATGTGGATTTAAAATCCTTGCCTGCAATTTGCTTGTCACCTCTGGCAACTAATCTGGCTTTACATCTTTCTACAGTCCCATCAGCTTTATACTTCACTTTGTAAACCCATTTGCAATCTATCACATGCTTATCAGCAGGTAAAGGAACCAAATCCCATGTTTCATTATTTTCTAGGGCATCCAGTTCTTGTTGCATAGCTTGAAGCCATTGTGGGTCAGTTTTAGCTTGTTCATAAGACACAGGCTCTTTAACACAAAGCATTTGTTGAAGATTATTTAAAGAAGTAGTATCAAGATGAGAAAGACTAGGTTCAGTATGAACATTAAAAGATAAGGATTTAGTAGATTCATCATGTTTCAAGGAATTAGGAAGAACAAAATCTTGGAACTTAGAAGGTAATTTGTGAACTCTGGTAGATTGTCTAGGTGGTGGTATAGAAAGAGAAGAAAGATTGTGAGTAGGAGCAGTAGAAGGTAAAGGAGAATCAGTAGAAGAAATAGGAGAATCATTATTGTGAAAAATAGGTATGTTATGAACAGAATTGTTTGAGTCAGCTGGAGAAGAAGAAGAAGAATCAGGAATGACATTAGGAATAGAAGAAGAATGAGAAGAAGAATCTGTAGATGAAAGAGGTGTATTAGAAGATGCTGTGGTGCCATAGAAAGGAAAAGAAGAAGAAGATACAGATGGTTGTTGTGAGAAATCAGGAGATGAATCTTTGTGAAAAGGAAATACAGTTTCCTTGAACAAAACATCCCTACTAAGAATGATCTTGTGCTGCTCAAGATCATATAATTTGTAGCCTTTTTGACCAAAAGGATAACCAAGCAATATACACCTTTTAGCCCTAGGTGCAAATTTGTCAGTAGACTTTGAAAGAGGATAACACAAACAACCTATGACTCTAAGGTGAGAATAATCAACAGGTTTCCCATAAGTGTTTCATAGGGTGTTTTCCAATTCAAAACAGAACTAGGCATAAGGTTGATTAGAAAAGTAGCAGTGAGTAAACAATCTCCCCAAAATTTAATTGGCAAATTTGCATGAAATTGAAGGGCTCTAGCAGTTTCTAACAAATGCTTATGTTTTCTTTCTACCCTCCCATTTTGTTGTGGGTTTCCAGGGATAGATTTGTGATGTATAATGCCCTTTTCAGCAAACAAAGTAAGACAGCAATCTTTGACAATCTCAGTGCCATTATCTGTCCTAATGATTTTGACAGTGGTGTGGAAATGATTGGTAACATAAGCTAAAAAAGCACTCACAACAGGAGCTACTTGTAGCTTATTTGAGATTAAATGAGTCCAAGTAGTTCTTGTGCAATCATCTAGTATGGTGAGAAAGTAAGTAGCACCTGAAAGACAAGGTGTTCTATAGGGCCCCCATAGATCTATATGCACCAAATCAAATGGTTTATGTGCATGAGAAGCAGAAAGAGAATAAGGAAGTTTATGGTGTTTGGCTAAGACACAAGCTTCACAATCAAACATATCTTGACCATTAATATCAAAAGGAACAACCAAATGTTTCATATTATTGATTGAAATGTGTCCTAATCTTGCATGGAAAATACATAGATTAGGTTATACATTAGAACTATTAACAGAAGAGAATTTCTCAGTAGAGATTACATTTGGTGTTGAATTTTCAGAAGAAGAACTAGCAGGGAAAGAAGGCTGTAAAGCAGCTGTGAATGTGTAGAGACCAAGATGTCTTGTGCCAAGAGCCTTGACTTCTTTAGTCAAAAGGTCCTGAAATAGGCAGAAATTTTGTTTAAAACATGCCATAAGATGATTTTGATCAAGTAATTTACCTACAGAAAGTAGATTATGATGAAAAGTTGGCACAAACAGCACATCATGAAGAATAATGTTTGGTGTTAATTGAATTGAGCCTGTCTTATGAACTAAGATAACTGTTCCATTAGGTAAGCCAGTTTTAACTGGTTTGTTCAATGTGGTAAGACATTTGAACATAGTGATAGAAGAAGCCATGTGATCAGCAGCACCAGTGTCAATTATCCAAGTATCAGAAGAACAACAAGAAGTAGTATTAGCTGCAAGTAATATACCTGCAAAGTTAACTGAAGAGTGTAACTCAGTAGGTGAAGTATGAGATCCTCCAGCTATACCTTGCTGTGCTAGCTTGAGATATTGTTGACAGAAATTCATCATTTGTGGATCAATCATTGATAAGTGTGTTTCAAACGTACTTTATGGACTCCTTTTAGCTCATTTTGATCCTCTTTCTCCCCTTTCTTCCCTCGTGATTCTCCCTTTTCCCTTCTATTTCATTCACTTGATCATACTTGATCATAGTGATATTTTGCTATATTTTTAGTCATTTTGACCGAATTTCTAGTACATTTGCTTTCACCTTGTTTTGCCATGTTCTTGATATAGGTGAAACTACTAAGATGGCTACGATTTTTAAAGTTGGAAAAGGTAGCAATGAAAATAAAGCACACATTGATAAATGGTACGCTTGCACCATTCCCCATGTCCACTCGCACAAAGGAGCACATTGCACAATGAAATCTTGAACGGAGAACTTCAAATGGACATAACTTTCAAACCACAAATCGTATGAAGGTAATTCCAGTTGGAGGTGAAAGCTCGTTTCGATATCTTTCCAACAACTGGTCATAAGCTTGATTTGGATATAAAACGAAGAAGTTATGCTCGTTTTAAGTTGAACTGTCCGGTTTGAGGCAGAATGGTGAGGTGCGCCCGCACCTGATTTTGGTGCGCCCGCACCTCTGTTTGGTGCGCCCGCACCTCATCTTGGTGCGCCCGCACCAGTCGTTTCCGGAAAAGGGAGCTCGTGGCTTCATTAAACGAGTTTTTGTTTTATTTCGAGGACTTACGCTTTATTCTATCTTTCACACAACTTTTTAGGGTTTTGTATTAGAGAGAAAACACTGGAGTTTTCATTGGTAATTGAGATTAGAGATCATAGTTTTGTGATTCGATTTACATTCAAGGTACTTTTTATTCAATTCAATTCAAAGTTTTAGTTTTATTTCATTCTCTGGTGTTGTTTATGTTCTCATATTATTTAAGATCTTCATTTCTGAGTTTAATAATTGCGATTTCTATTAGTTTAATCATTTCTTAATCATGTTTAATCTTAGATTAGTCATAGATTCATTGTTTAATTGCTTTAACTCCATGATTAGTGAGTAGTTTCATAATCTAGGGTTAGGGTGAAAGTATGAATTAGGGTTTAAATATGATGTTGATGTGATTGTGATTATTTAGAGAAATTATGCATTGATCTTGGTGTTTTGAGACCTTAGGATAGTATTGATCACTATACTTTGGTATTTTGATTTCAAACGTTCTTAAACCGGATTTTGAACTCTTTTATCATCCCCAAGAATCAACTTAATTTCTATACCAAGATATTGGATGGAAATTAAGGGGATCCTTCATTAGGGGTTTTCCAAACTTATCGAATCGCTTAATCAATTAACTAAAGACCATTCGAGAGAGGATTTAGTTGATTGATTGAGTGATTACTCTTGAGGACCATTCGAGAGAGGACTCAAGTAATTTAGAGGGAAACTAAACCTTGCATAATCGTCTCTGTTGCTTCGCAATCGCATTAACAATCATCATCCGTTCTTATTCATACTAGTAACCTTAACTCTAGTGTCTTTTATTTGATATTTAAACTCGTGATATTTGCTTGTTCTAGCTGTTAGATAGTCTTAATTGTTACCAAACATCTTTCAAACCCCAAATACCTTTCAATTAGGTAGTCTAGACTAGATAAACTCTAATCAATCCCATTTTCCCTGTGGATCGACCCTTGACTTGCCCTTACTATTCTCTTAGTGATTGCTTGTTAGGACTATAAATATTGTTTGGAAAGCGGTTATTAGTGCCTTAACGACACACTAAAAACCTCTTATCAATCATAAGAGCTGAAGAAGATCTAGGAGAAGAAGAAACTTCCAGTGGTGAATTGCCAAGAATTCCAGAAGATGAATCATTGACATGAACATTTGCAGCCAATTTTCCTTTACTCTTCAAAGCTGTATACCAGTCAGGGTATCCAACTAGCTTAAAACAAGTGTCAATAGTATGACCTTTGATTTTACAATGCTCACAAAACCTTTCAGATTTGTCAAACTTCATTTTCTTGAAATCCTTCTTTCCAGATGAAGAAGAGGATATGTTGTAAGAAGCTTTAGAATTAGGCTTTCCAGCATAGAAAGCACTTGATTCAGATGAAGGAAATGAAGCAGAATTCTTAAGTTGAAGTTGTTTTTCAACTTGTTGCAAGGTATAATAAACCTTGTTCACAAGAGGTAAAGGATCAGTACTAAGTATGTTAGTTTTCACCTGATCATATGATTCATTCAAGCCAGCAAGAAACTGCATCAGTTTAAGTCTTTGATCAGCATCAAAAATCTTCTTCAATATTCCACATGAACATTTAGAAATAGCACCACAAGTACAATCTGGTAAGCCTTCCAAAGCATTCAGTTCATCCCAAGAGCGTTTCAATTTGCCATAATGCTCAGCAATTGAATTATTATCTTGCTGTAATAAAGCAATAGAACGATGTAACTGAAAAATTTGAGGAACGTTTGTAGATCCATACCTCTCAGTGATTTCAACCCATAATTGACGAGATGAAATTACAAACAGAAAATTCTCAGCTATAGATTTTTCAATTGAATTCAAAATCCATGTCATCACCATGTAATCATTTCGTATCCATTTTTGGAGGTCTTTTGAAGTTGAATCTGGCTTCAATAAAGTTCCATCAATGAAACACAACTTGTTGCGAGCAATCAAAGACATGCGTATACTTCTACTCCAATTGAGAAAATTACTGCCATTAAAGGAATGTGCAGTCAAAGAAAGAGATGGATTATCACTTCCATGGAGGAAATAATGATCATCAATGTTCGAATTGTTGTTCTGAGTAGAACTATCATTCGAATTTGCAGAAGTTGTCATTGTGAATCAATTGAAGATTTAAAGAAATCAATTGAAAAATTCAATCAGAATGTAATCTGAAGAAAAATAGAAGAATAAGAGAGAGATTATAGAAGAATAAGAGAAGTTTGAAAGATTTCAAACAACGAGATTGCGGAAGATAATTGAGCTACCATAAGCTCTGATACCATGAACAAAATAAGAACATCAAATTGATGTAATGCAGAGAGAATATAGAGGGAGAAAGAAGAAGAGTTTATTACTGTCTTGCTCAAATGATTACAACAGCTAAGAATGCTATTTATAGCTAAGAGAGAAACTAACAACTAACAAAATTAGTTACAAAGTTTGTTAGGCCCTGAATCAGTTACAACTAACTCTCTATTAATAACTTAACAATTTGTTTTTTCCTACCTTTCCCAATTCCCATTAATCCATTATAGACGATGAATTTTTTTTTAAGAAGTTTGATAAATATCTAACAGTAAATGTATTAGATACAACTTTTTATATAATGAATATTATTTGTGTAATTAATAAATATTATTTGTGTTTGTAAAAATGTTGTCTGTTTTTTGTATAATAAATAAGAGGAAAAAAACATAAACAATATATTTACATACACAAACAAATGAACAATATATGTTGTGTATATAAACAAAATTTGTTACACAAAAACTTGTATCTAACACATCTATCTGTTAAATTTTTTTTTAGGGGAATCTGTTAGATTTTTATGATTCCTCTTTTTGTAAGGGGTTATAGAGATTGAATCTAACTTATGAATTTTCCACTATTTAATGCTCCCATTGTGATTATATGTATTTATTAATATATAATACTCTCTTTCATTTCAAAATTTAAGGTATTCACGTTTTACAAAAATTTACTTTGACCACAAATATCTTTCATAATATGATAAATAATAATAATAAATAAATAATATATAATAAATGATAAATAACAACAACAACAATAATAATAACAATAATAATAATAGTAATAAGAATTGAACTGAACTGAAATTAACTGAAAATAAATAAAAAACAGGGCCTTAATACTACAAAAATCAACCAAATTATTGTACTAATGGTTCGTGAAATGCCAATAACTATAACAAAAATTATTAAAAGAGACGGTCTAATTTTACTATAAAAATAGACCTAGTCACTAAATGGATTAAATTAGTCACCAAAAGAAATTAACTTAGTCACTATTGGGCTAATTTTCTTTTTAATATTGGGTTTATAATTGCCTAATTTTAGTTTAAAAGTAGGCCGTCTCTTGCAAGACAAAATACTATAATATTAGCATACAATAATTCTCTTAATTACCTAGTGTTTAAATGTTGTCTTTCCTTATAATACAAACCCACTATGAATATTAATTTAATCCATATAATTGAAGTAAAATGTTACTCATACTTAATACTGTTTGTCCTAAATGGAGAAGTATACACATTCATGATGAGAGATTAATCACAAAGTAGTAAACATTAGTGACTTCACTTTCACTTATGTCTACCATAACTTTTTTGACAATGTAAACATTAGTCTATTCTAGAAGTCCTCCACCAAAAAGATTAACTTAGAAGTTAGAACGAAGTTTACAATAAGGTCGTAAGCATACAAAAATGCATCAAATTTATCTAGATTGAAAAGTAGTTTTACTACTCTTAAGAAGGAAAACATCTTTATGTCATGTCATAATTTTTCTTAAAACCCATTAACAACATTCCAATAGGAATAAGTAATACTCCCAAAAAGAAAGCCTGGAAAGTAACAAGTAATCTCAATTGCCACAAAGAAAAAGAGGAAACAAATGAAACCCAATAAGTATGAACAGTTTAACCACAAAGGGAAATTAAAGGGAGACAACTTATTGTGGTGATTACAAATTGCACCTCCATTTCTATTGCATCCAAACAAACTTCCCACTCCATACCCCCCAAAAGAAAAAAAGAGAGTATAGAAGAATCATGTACCCCAAGAGAAAATTAACTACGTCGGTCGTAGGTATGTATAACAAGTGATAGATCTTGTATGTTATACTCCATAGACGTCACATGTCATTTTAGCTTCGTCAAAAGTGTGTGTATCTTGTCATGTATCTATTGTGCATTTGTGCATGGAGAAACTAGGGAGAGTAGGACTTGGCCAGGGTCTGAAAAAATATTGACTCAACTCACGATATGATTAAGATGAAGGTAAAATATTCTATTTAAGTTGCAACTTTCAGTACATTTAATCAAGTTGATTGACCAGATTAACCTCTTAAGTTAGGTTAGGAGAGACGATTTGAACTAAAATATAACTTGTTTTGATCCGTTTAATTCATTATTGTAGAGATTAGAGAAATTAAAACATTATATCTATAAATTTGAAATTCGAAAGAAAAAAACTTATAATAATTTTTTAATAAATTCTTAACATGCATTTTTTGTCTAGTTTAATTTGTTAATATGTTTTTTAATAATTTAATTTGAGTAATAATAATGATGAAGATTAAATGGATTATACAAGTAATTAACCCATTTAATATTAAAGTTGAGTTATGGTTAACTTTTCCAACGTAAACCATTAATTATATGAGTTAGATTTGGGTTGAGTGATTTTCAACCGGTTATCGTCAAACCAAACACGAACTCAATTCAAGTACACAATGCCTAATTTCTAGTTTGAGTGAAGTTTCAATTTCTGTAATAGTTACCCACTTAGTTGAGTAAAACCAAAAAGGGAAACCCCTAGCCGCTATTCCCTCCTATCTTCTCCGTCTCTCCTCTTTTCACAAAAAACCCTCTAGAGGTCAGAGGGGATGCCATGGATGTTTTTGTCCATGGTAAACCCTTATTTCTCTCCTTTTTGTAGTTTCTAGTTTATTTTCTTCCTTTTTTCCTTTTTTCGTTGTTTTCAATAAGTCTCATTTGTGTGATGGCTTTAGTCTCCTTTATGGGTTTTATAGTCATCCTATTCATTGTGGGTCTTTAGTTTGATTTATTTGTGTACTATTAGCGGGTTTTGGACCCTGGCTCCAGTTGAAGGTTGATTTAATTTGTTAATAGATTTTGTGCGGGATTACAACGTGGTCAATACTTCACGTACAATCGATTTGAATTAACTCTAGTTCTACTTCAAAACCACGCATCAGATCGTTAGACCCCCTCGTAGAAGGTTGCATCAGGCAGCGAAGTGAAAGAGGGTATTTAGAAGGATTATTTCTTCTCAACAATCATAGGTTTGCCATATTATAATTAAATTTCTTTCAACTTGATCTGTATTTTTTAGTTTCTGACTTCTATTTTAGATGTCGTATGATTTTATATTAATGAATTAATTTTCACTTAAAAAAAAATCGATTCGCCTTGAGTTTTTATCAACCTATAAAAAGAAACACTTTTTCTCTTTTGAAAATATAAAAACACCTTATAGTATTGAAAATTTGCACACTATTAAAACATTGATTGTTTTAATCATTAAAGGGTTTGTTAAATGTCTTGAAATGATGACATATTATGTCTTAAGTAGATAATTCGTGTATAGATCAATATCTTAGTTAATATACCAATTATCCTTTGGTCCAATGGTATGGCTTCATATCTCTCACATGATAGACAAAGGTTCAAATTTTGGTGAAAGTATAAAATTTCAATATTGTTGTGAGCAGGATGTCTTGAAGATTTTTGGGGCCCGGTTCTAACATGAAAATTGGGCCCCTAAATTTATAAAAAATAAAGGTGGAAGGTTAGAGTTCTAAAGATGGAAAATTGAAAATCTAAAAATAAATCATTGGCAGATTTATTAAGGGTGAGAAACAAGGGTGATTTCTTTAAATATGCATGTAAATTTTTTAAAATAATATATTTTAGGCCTTTATAATTT
The DNA here is from genome assembly GCF_026745355.1 of Beta vulgaris subsp. vulgaris. Taxonomy (NCBI): domain Eukaryota; kingdom Viridiplantae; phylum Streptophyta; class Magnoliopsida; order Caryophyllales; family Amaranthaceae; genus Beta; species Beta vulgaris. The sequence continues at coordinate 62,514,168 of NC_079206.1, read as the reverse complement.
TGAAGGCCCTGTGCTGTTGGGCTCTTTACACACCCTCATTTACCCCTCTGGTTGTGAGGTGGGGGGAGGAATCTGGGGGCTTGTTGGGCCTCTGGGTGAGCGATCACCCTGTACGAGGGCAACATAATGGAAATTCATATTATCACAAGGGGCCCAAAAAAAATATCTTAGTTTATACGAACATGATATAATTAAAAAAGCTAAACACAATCAGCTGCCCTGTTAGTTTCGCGATAAATTTATATTTACTAAACGTACTAAAATTGTGAAGAGCTGGATCGGATTCTCCTATATACTAGAATACATACTGTTATGGACACACATAGGGCCTAAATCATTGGGGATGGACCACCCGGTATCTTGTGGTCTATGAAGCAGCATAAATTAATCTGTGTCCCTTTGGACCACCAACAAAATTTGTTTAAGCAATTAGCTTGCTTTTTACACTGTATACTATATAATACTCATAGACTCATAGTAGTATATATATATCACCCATAGTTGAAACTTCAAACACAAATTTAATAAGCCTATAGGCTTTATTATACTCGTCTTGTGGAAGATACAGATACAAGAATATCATACCATATCATGAAGGCTGCATTGAAGTATTTGGCAGGAATTGCAGGTCCTAGTGGATATGGCTCTAATTCAACTTCTAACCAAGTTACTGAATTTTGTTTTTGTCCTCCTCATCTTCTAACTGCAATTATCACTGGTAAATTTATCTCATTATCATTTCTTATTACTAAATTTATATTCATTTCTTTCCTCTTAATTTTCCATCTTTCCTTCACTTTAAATCTTATACTATATGTCATTATTTGTCTAAAATAATGCTAAACATGCAACTTCAATTCTTTGATTAAACTTTAATAATGAAATAATATGTTTATAGTATGTCTGACATATAATGAGATTAAAATTTCAAACTTTATTACACTACGTTGACATACATACATACATACCATGCAGATTTCATCCATTATATATAGTATTAAAATTTGATTAGGTTTCTAATCATTCTTTATTTAATACTGGTTGTTTGATTATTCTGTAGGTTGTGTAGTAGGAGGATTATAATTTTGTTCTTATACTTGAATAGAAAATTTTCATTGGATCAGACCATATCACAGCTTTTATGGAAACTTCTGACTAGAATTAACAATTCATATCCACTTTTGACAAAAGAATTATATATAAATCTTAGCTTTTTTTTTTTCATGCGTGGGTATTTTTATATTTTGATCATTCTTAAACATTGACAAGTACTACGTATATTCTATTAGTCAATTCCATGCAACTAACATAATTTTTTTTTTAAAAGGGCAAAATTAATTTATCTTAATTAAGTACTTAATTATGATTTAATTTTTAATTAATCAGGCGCGACGTCGGGTATTGGAGCTGAAACAGCAAGAGTTTTGGCGAGAAGAGGAGTTAGAATTATAATTGCAGCAAGAAATATGAAGAAGGCAGCTGAAGTAAAGGAGGTAATCTTAAAGGAGACACCACAAGCTAAGATCATAATTTTGGAGATTGATCTTAGTTCCATGACTTCTGTTAGCAGATTCTGTTCAGAATTTCTTTCACTTGATTTACCTCTTAACATTCTCATGTAAGTCACTTTTTCTTATAGGTTTTGAAATGTTATAATATAATTACTTCATCTGTTTCATAATACTCGCTACACTTTTTATTGTGGGAAGTTTCACATTACTTGCTACACTCTCTTTTTGGGCAATAAACTTTTTCTATCTCTCCCTTCTCACATGAGCCCCTTTTCTTTTTACTCTCTACCTCTCTCTTCTCCAAAGGAGTCCGTGAATTGAGAAGAAGAAGTAGTAAAAGTGTAAAACTAATGCATGCTTTAAATTTACAGAAACAATGCTGGGGTATTTTCTCAAAAGCTTGAGTTTTCTGAAGACAAGATTGAGCTCACATTAGCAACAAATTACTTAGGTAAGATTTTTACTTTTTCACTTTTCGTGATAGAACAAATCTTTTGTGATCTATTTTTATTATGAAGGGGGTGTCCCATCTCCACCCTAGAAAACCTAGCAACTTTTGTTAATGAAAAGATTACTTGCTTTTTTCTTTTTTACTTTTTACCTTAAGAAATACTTCTTGATTAGAGAAATGAAATGACACTTCTTGATGATTAGAGAAATAAATTTCATCACTAACAGTTTCAATCTTCAATGTAATTTCGTAACTTACCCTACTTAAAATTTGGTATCATTAAGTTTCAATTTTTTTACTTTAAGATTTTTGAAGTCATATAAAGGTCGAAAACTAAAAATCGGATATACTCGTGTTTTATGAATATTGACAACAATTTTTTTTGGAAATAAAGTAGTTCAAAAATTATTAAAAAAAACGGTTTAATTTTAATATAAAAGTAGACATAGTTACTAAATGGATTAAACTAGTCACTAAAAGAAATCAACTTATTCACTATTAGACTAATTTTTTTTTTTTTAATATTAGACTTACCATTGCCTAATTTTAATTTTAAAGTAAGCGTTCTCTTACCAGACATAGTTTTGATCTTTGAAACCTAGGGCCGAAACTCATCTACAATATACTCTTCGTCACTACCTTTGTGACTTTAAATCAAACCAAAGACTAGATGTCTTTGAAGTGACACAAGCAACTGGTGAAACCTATAATTAGGCAATTAGCTCATTTTGGACCAAGGAAAGAACTAGAAAAATGAAGTCACAAGTAGTAGGGGATGTATTCAATAAAAAAGAAGAATAAACCCCTTTACTCCAAAATAATAAGTGATGTTTGGCTTTTGTGTATGAACTTTGTCAAATTTTTTGCTATTTTTTATCTTGTACTAAAAATTAAAATTGATAATATATAATATATAAAAAGATAACTTCTTGGCACAAAATTTTAGTATGATAATAAACAAGATAAACGGACAAATTAATAAAATAATTTAATTAAACACCTAATATCATAATCACTTCTCTTCCCGAATTTTAAATTATAACTAAATTTTTGTTCACTCGTCTATTATCATTTTAACTAAATTTTTGTTCACTCGTCTATTATCATCTTAAAATTGTGTACCAAAAGGTTCGAGTGCAAGTATTCCTAACATGCATATGGTAAGTAATATTTATATTAACTAATAATGCAAGTCTTGATATAAATATGATACAGTTAAGAAGAATTTGAGCCAACATAATCAAAAGTAGCCTTTTATTTTGACAAGATGATAGATAGTAGGATTAATTAAGTAATATAATCTTGCATAATTATGCAAAGTGATGAAAGATTAATCTCTCCACCTTGTTTTGTTGGCAGGACATTTTTTACTAACAGAACTACTGTTAGAAAAGATGGTGGAGACAGCATCACAAACAGGGATTGAAGGAAGAATAATAAATGTCTCCTCTTTAACTCACAGCTGGGTGAAGAAAGAAAGCTTCTCCCTTTGTAAAATGCTCAATCCAAAGAAGTAAATATACCACTTATTCAATTTTTTTATATGCCACCTTTTATTTACTATTTCTCTTTTGATAATATATACTTCCTCTGTTTCTTTTTAGTTGTAACAGTTTGACTTTCACGCTTGCCAATGCATAATTTCAACCATCAATAAGTTTAATTACCGATAAATAAACATTATAAAAAATATATATTCGGAAAATATACATTCAGACGAATCTAACAAGATCCCACATGAATATGTTTTTCCTTAACTATAAATCACCAAGCATAAACTAAGTAGAGTTGGTGAATAGTGTAAAAGTCAAACTGTTGCAAGTAAAAAGAAACGGAGGAAGTATATGTTATATTTTTCTGTTTACTGTTATTGTTCAAATTTTATTCTTTTGATTATTGTTTTTACTGAATTGTGTTCTTTTGATTCAAAAATTGTAGCTATAATGGCACACGTGCATATGCACAATCAAAACTGGCTAACATTATGCATGCCAGGGAAATGGCAAGACAACTAAAGGTAACAACCACGTATTCTTTTTCTTTTCTTTTTCTGAAAAAAAAAAACAAAATTTGGTGTACAAAAGTCTATTTAATTTCATTAATTAAGTTAGATTATACAACCAGAAACGTTACCAAGATTTACGCATAACTTTCTAATTGTAATTTGTGAAAAGAGATAATCAGTTAGCGAGGAGAATATAAGATAATATCGCGAATTAGTAAAATTACAATTTAAATACTCGGTAAAAAGTGCTGCTCAATTTAAATGAAAATAAGTGAGCTTTTGTAAAATGGAAAATTCATATGAAAATTAGTGAAATTAATTAGATTGGCTCATGATGATATGTAGAGAAGCATGTGACTAATGACTTTGTTAGTTGAGACATCACATTAACCTAATTGACCTAATAAATTCCCTCATTAATATGAGTTTTCCAAATCAATAAGAAGCAAAAAAGAGAAGTTAAAAAGAGAAAAGTGGACACAAAAAAACAAAAGAGAAGCTATGATTATAAGAGCACTAGGGGTTTGCTCTTTTGTAAATGTAAACATCTTACAAATTAAATTGACCTTTTTTTCTTCTTCTTTTGTGTTTGTTTTTGTCTTGAAAATGCAGGAAAGAAATGCAAGGGTAACAATCAACGCAGTACATCCAGGGATAGTGAAGACAGGAATTATAAGGGCTCACAAAGGCTTTATTACAGGCATGCATGCTTTAGCTTGTTGTCAATCACTTACTTTCAATATTATATGAAATATGAATTAATCACTTTTATTCACATTACTTATCTTTTCCATAAATCAATTAGTATTTTATAAATGGGAAATGTAATCATCATGGATTATATTACTTTCTTGCAGATTCTTTGTATTTTCTAGCAGCCAAGTTGCTCAAGTCCACATCACAGGTTTGTCTCATTTATCCTAACTTTTATTGCTTAAAATAAGTATGGCATGGTTTAATTTACATAATTTTGTATGATTTTCATTGAAATCAACCCTTAAAACAAAAAAAAAAAATCTCCCATTTTGTAGTTAAAAATCTAAACTTGGATTAATCGTTTCTATTTAGCAAATGTGAACAGAAATTTATGAACTAATCTTCACGAAATTCATAAGTGCACAAATATAAGTATAAACTCTATTCTTTAAATCATTTCGGTTATTGATAAATTTATAATAGTCTCTATGTTACTTGTTAGAGAAAATCTTTACAAACTAATTACACATGACTATGAGCTAAATAGATTTAAAAAGAAGCAAGGATAGTTTTTTGCATGATCTTAGAAGATGTAAGCCTAACCTCTAAAAGTTGGGACTGAGAGCTTGTTCTCCCCAACTTATTTTCTTCAGTTCAATTCATTTCAGTTCAATTGCAATCAGTTCAGTTCAGTTGCAATCAGTTTATTTATTTCATTTCAGAATTCAGTTCAGCTCAAATTATCATACATATTAATTATAGTTTAATTCATTTTAGTTCAATTCAGTTCAATTCAATTCAATTGCAATCTGTTCAGTTGTTTTATGCCGAAAAGAACGGTCTCTAAATCAAGTTAATCAATAAATACATGAATGGTTTAAAGAAGATTAGTTAAGTTTTCAATTATGAAATAACATTCTTACAAATTAAGAGAAAATCAAAATTCTTACATATTCAACTTTTCAATTCAAACATGAAATCGAGTGATCAACATTTCCCTTTCATTCATTCTTGATTCCTCATGCACGAGAAAGTCTCAAAGTTGCTTACTTTACCCTTTTGCCTGCACACATACACTGACATATATTCAAACATATACACTTTTATCAGCTTTCAATCTTCATGACTCCATTACAATTTTGGAAGTCTTCTAAAAATGTTGCATGCTAAAAAAAAAATTCAGCTTATGATATGACTTATCATCAATTATTAGAAGCATATATTTCAGAAAATATGTCATAAAAATTGATTCTTTTTTATGACTTGTTAAATGTTGTAGGGTGCAGCAACAACATGTTATGTAGCTCTGAGCCCAAAAACAGAAGGTGTAAGTGGGAAATATTTTGCAGATTGTAATCAGAGTTTTTGTTCTGCTTTAGCAACTGATGAATCTCAAGCACGACGACTTTGGAAGCGGACTCGTACACTAATTTCCAGGAGATTAAATCACCCAGCACTTTCATAATTCACTATAATTAAATTAATTAGCATATGAAGTATAGATGTAAATTTTTTATTTGTTTATTTGGAAATTTGATACATAAAAATAATTAGTCTGTATACCCCTAGACATTTGGAAATATGTGCATGTATGTTATTATACCACATGGATCAATAATAAAACATTATTGATGTGAATGTATATATGGTAAATAAAAGTTTATCGGTGTTAATAATTGCTGATGTTAATTATATCAAGAAAAATATTGTTGGAAGTTATATTTTTTGAGATCAAAAGTTTATCTCAAACCTTTGATTTTAAGAAGGTTGAATCTTTAAGGACCTGTTTTCCCCAGCTTATTTTCAGTTCAGTTCAGTTCAGATCAGCTCTTAACAATACTTTTACTCTCACATATCACTATTCGTTTCAGTTCAGTTCAGTTCAATTTAGTTTAGATCAGTTCAACTGTTTCATGCCAAAGAGAACAGGCCCTAAATTTCTGCATTGGACCTACAAACCCGTGGTGATCATTGGGAGAATATATATATACATATCAAATTGCGTAGCATCGTGCTAGTCTTGACTGCCTTTTATGACAAGTTAGAAAAGGAAGACATTCCCAAGTTTCTCTGCCATCTATGACAAGTTAGAAGCAAGACGATATTTACCTTTATTGTGACCCTTCAATCCTCAGAACATGGGAATAAACTACAATATGCGAATATATCAGTAATAAGAGCACCATTTAGTTATCAGGAGCACACAATTTCTCTATCCAATATATCAGTAAAATGCAAATGTAAGCTTTAAATCAAAGAGGTAAGAAACAAAGAAATCCAGAAGATGCAAACGAACACAAAGTTCATCATATAACCATAATTTACACCAGATGGAACTCAACTTACAAGCCCCCATCAAAGCAGCAGCAGTAGTTTCCACTTTACAGACGAAAGAATACAATTTTTAAGATTCAAGAAAACATTTGGAAAAAGAAAAATACTAATCCTAGTAAAATTAGACTGGAATTTACTAAACTCGTCCAGAACCCATCTTCAAATGTTACGATTGACGTGTCCAGATAGTAATTGATGTTTACTTTCCGGAAATTACATTTTCACAACTTTCTGGGCACTCTTAACATCTTCAACCTTCTCTCTGTTTCTTTACCTGCAATGTGCAATTACACACTATATCAACAACTAGTACCAACAACTGAAGCCCCCTGTTTCTGTAAGGTATTTAAGAAACGATCAGATACATTCGAGATGATAACATGACCTAGTAATTCTAGGTTAGTATAGCATCATAATTTTCAACTCTTGCTAAATCTAGGAAAAACAGCACACTTGCACCTAAGAACTAAAAGTGGTTATCTTCCTATATATGCAAAGCCGAAGTGCTGGTGCATCCTAACCAGAGGGGAATCAGGTCTTCTATAGGTTAAAACATACAGTGAGAGAGTTTCCAAAAACCTAGAATATCCACATCCTATATCCAGATACGCCAACTATCTTCCTATATATGCAAAGCCGAAGTGCTGGTGCATCCTAACCAGAGGGGAATCAGGTCTTCTATAGGTTAAAACATACAGTGAGACAGTTTCCAAAAACCTGATCCTATATCCAGATACGCCAACTGGTGATCTAAGAGCCTAAAATGGACAAATATGCATTCGTCTCTACCCTGCCAGAAACCCCAACCCCAAATCACTTGATCAAAAAAACAGCCAGCAGAAATGGTCCATGCAACAGCATCATTAGTCATGAACTAGACTTCATGTGTAACACTTGGGAATAACAAAATGCAAAAGCATAATCATAATCAAATGTAGTCTTCGCTAAACATGCTGTTAGTTTACCTAATATATATAACATCACAAGCATAATATCATATTAAACCCCACTCCCTCGTTGAAGTAGTAGCTATGTTCATATCAAATTAATATAAGTTTCATAACAGAAAGAAACTAAAAAGTTGTGAACCACTGTAAAAGTTCTCCAACAGTCAAAGAATGGGTGACCAAATTTAGTATAGGAAAAGGTCAAACATGGGTAATCATTGTGAAACTATAGATATTTATGTCGCAATGGTCGGTCTAATGACTTCCAAAAAAGTTGTGTAATTAAGACACTTGTGAGTGCAGTGCCTGTGCAAAAGATGAGTACTTTAGCAGATCCTATTATGGTTGTCAGTATATTTCAGTATTTCCATTACTTATCCAATTGTCGTTCCCTAGCCAAAACATCATTCCATCACTAGAATGTGAAAGGTGATGTATCTCTATTCTAAATGCGCCATCAGACAACTCATTTGAGAAAGAAAGGGATACTAGACACAACAGATAAAAAAGGATTTGTGATTTCTATATTTAGTCAAGTTCAAAGCTAGAGCACCATATATATAAGGTCTTTTAGAGTACTACCAGAAGACGAGGCGAACGTCGAGGAGATGCGAAGAGATGAGGTGATTTAGAGCCTTGCCCATGATTGGCCTTAATATTTCTGTTGACTTCTCTAAGAGGAAGTGGTGATTTACTTTTGCTATCAGTTGAAACTGAGGAAAATGGGGCAGATAAAGATATACTGGTACAATCTTGATCTTGATATATGAAGTCCGACATAGACCCTGAGAAACAAAGAAGATTTACGTATATTAGAAAAGCCAACCACAGAATCTGTCGAGCTAAACGATACAGCAGCCAGCTCTTAAACATTAGAAGTTCAGAACTTTTCATTTCAAAATCAAGCAAAACTGCAACAGCTCCATAAGCTAAGGCAACAGCTGACATAAAGCCTGTTGATCTCCAAGGAACATGTTCTCGATATGAATGATTACCTGAAGAATCTAAGAGTATGAAATCATCCTAAAACCAGAGAGAAAATCATACAATCTTGTGAGAGAAAGAACTGTAATAATATCTAATCTAAACGATTATTACGGAGAAATGTATTTATACTAGAGGTTGTTATAACACTAACAAACTCAACTAATCCGCTAACTAACAAGCTGACTCAGCAAATATATTAATAAATACAACTTATATTACCACAAAAAAAAAAGGATTTACAGGTCTCCATATACGCTTTTACTGAGACACATTATCATGAGTAAGAGCATACCTGATGCTGCAGCTTGAAATTTTCCTCTCATAATTCTAACAAATCTGAATAAGCCATTGCTTTTGTTTAACTCAAGGACCAGATCTTCCATGTCACTTAAGAGTGGCTTACAATCAAGCACTGTGGCAAGAATTTCATCATAAGTAAAGCTTACGCAGAAGAAACAAATTATTTCACTATCCAACATAAGCAAAAATATAATATGAAAGAACATGTTCACATTCATAACACAAGACTTACGAGTATATGTTTCATTCGCATGGCGAACAGTGAAAGAATACTCCTCAGATGGACATATTTTATTGATGTTAGTAAATGTGAATGTTACACCTGCCCGAAGTGACAATTACGAGAGTTAAGAAATTGACATAACAAGAAGAATGCATGTTTCACAAATAGTAAAAAGTTCGAAATTACCATGTCCCCCATCAATACGGAAACCGAGTACCCTGTTGTACCATATAAATGCTTCTTGTATTTCTTCTCTATTCCTCAAAGCTTCGTGACTTTTCTCTTCAGATTCAGCAAGAGCTTTTGAAATTTTAAATAAAAGGAATGAGTAAAAGTACAGATATAGTCAACATTATTGCATCACAAAATTGGACGCATAGACAGTAAATTGCTTCATGGCAAAGGATGATAGAACACAGGAAAAATGCAATACGATGAGAGATCCAAATGTGCACAACTTCACCCCTATATGGTCAAGACTAGTTGAGACTAATTTAAGAACCCACAAAAAGTCAAAGCCTGGTAACGAAAGAAGCATAACATACAGAAGGCACGCATTATCACGAGTTATAACATCAGCTTTCATCACAAACTGGATAGGATATGCTGAATGTGGGAATGCAGGTTTAGTTATATCGGGAACTGTAATCTATACTCAGAAGCAGCAAATAAAAGCTGCACGTGAAGAAAATCTCCACTAAAAGAATGAAAATTTCCATTAATGAGAAGGCAATGCATGATAGAAAATGCATATAATTCTGACAGAGGCCACCCCTATAAAAGTGAAGACACCAACCAGAAGCCTGCAAATAACCAGATGCATTATTATATGCACCTTGCCACGCCTGCTTTATTTCAGAACCCCTAATTCCATTCAAATAAACTATAACTACCAGAAAACATAGAGGCAGGAAGAAGCAAAGAAGTCAATAATATGGCAACCATTATATTTGATAGTTGAGAGACATTCCTAAGTCCATCTTACCCACTTCATTCCAATACCCTCTTACCCTCCACAAAACAACATCAAACAAATAAGATCATAGGGCTCATATCCAGTATCGAGTTCATATTCTTTGCCAAAAGGCATTTGTTTGCTAGCAAAGGAGCACAATATATATGAGATGATGATCTAAAAAAACCCTGAAAATTCTTGAAACGAGGCTCCTTGGAGAGGATCACAAGCTGGCCATCCAATAAGACAAAGGTCCAAAAAGACTTGAACTTTGAAGATAAACATGATATACAATGTCATTCATATGTGATACTCCCAATCCTCCTCCCAATTAATCTATTTCACCCCATTCAAGTGTATATTAGAGGGTCTCGTTAAGGTCAGTCAAGGTCACCATGAAGCAAATGCTAAAGAAACTTAAGGTAATCATTATATTCATAAGCAGAAGCGGCAAAACCCTCATACAAACAAGAACCAAGTTACTGTCAAGTGAGAGTAATGTCCAACGTAACAGATAAAGCAATAACTAAAATAGCACCTTTGCCTCTATTATAAAGGCTTTATTTATATTTAAATGAGCAAGAGTCAATTGAATTTTGATCATCTATACTGAAAGCTACCACATTTCTGGGGTAGCAAGAGGCAAAAGGTTACCAAGTAATACATAGTCAAGATACTACATAAATGATCACGGTATTGGTTTTTGAACTATTAGGGTCATTGCCATCCAACGAGTGAAAGTTGAATGAAGATCACTCTCATATCAACAGCTAACCATTCTGCAATCAAAACTGAGCGCAGAGGTAATTTCATTTCCATCTTTATTTGGCATGCGGAGGGCGTGGAATGAACATTGGAGGATGAAAATATTATATACTAACTTAACTTAGTAATGAAGAGCAGTTATAATCACTGTCAATCCAAAACATCATAACTACATAATTATTCAATAACTCAAATCTGCATTGGAAAGAAGTAGACAGCACGAACTTTAAGCAAATAATCTATTTAACAAACAGAAATTTCAATCAATTGCAAAGAGAAGTTTTACTTTTGGACTGTTCAGATAAGATGGCTGCATATTCATCTTTTCTGGCAGCTTGATCTCGTACAATTTTCTGAAGCTCATCCACTTTTACTCTTGTTTCTGAAAGAGAGTCCATTACTGCAATCCTTTTGGCCTCCCTCCGCGTTTTAACTGTGAACACAAGACAACAATAAAGGAAACTACATCAAAACGCTTGCTAATTGCAAGACAAGATCTCTAGATTCCTTGACTTGCGTACACGTTGGTCTTCAAAGACACTTATGCTACCTAATGGATGTAATTGGTCTATAACTCTATAGGTCCATCAATCATTATATAGTGCTCAGATTTCGACTAATTACTCACAAAATCAAAAGAAACAATACATAATAGCAACCAAAGACAGATTAATATTCCTTAATCTGGAAAAATTAAAACAGGTACAATGTTCACATTTAAGAGATGAACTCTCTTCCAAGTAGCTTCTTTACCATTTTTTTTTTATGATTCCCTATTTATGTTCTCTTGATTACTTCTCCATTACTCTTCTAAAAAACTTCCCGCACAATTTCTAAGCTACCCCCTTTGAGGTGACCCCTTCATGCACACTTCCCAAGCTCACTAACCATCCCACTACTGAAGGTAAGATTACTTAGTTGTCCTTGCGTAAGTGAACTGGGTGGGTGGTTGTTGCTGATATGTTGCATATTGCTACTACTCTCTAATACTCCCTCTGTTTCAAAATATAAGGGCATTCACGCTTTACGAAAATTTGCTTTGACCACATATATCTCTCATAATATGATAAAAAAAACATAAAAATTATACCGTTAGATTCGTCTTAAAAAATACTATAATAGCATTATATTTTGAAAAAAATTCAACATAAATTGAGAGTAATTAACGATCAAAGTTCGACCTCGAATATCATGCGTGCCTTATATTTTGAAACGGAGGGAATACTAAATAGTGACAATACAAAGTGAGTAGATTTAGCTCTATGATTCAAAACAGCATGAAACTTAATGGTAAGAATCATCAAGAATTAGAGTAATAACCTGCACAATAAAGTGGATGGTTTCAAAATTAAAACAATGAAGCAAGTCAACATTAAGATTAGAGAACAAGATTAATTGGGAGCATGTACACAAGTCCTATGTCACAAGGATAACCTAGTCATGCATTATAATGTATGGCATGCATCATCTGGAAGCCATGTTATGGGCTGGAATTAATCCCTCAAGCCAACTTTCTGATAGAAGCAAATGCAAATACTGCAATATTTAGCTTTTAAAAGTCTGAAATAATTGAGGTAAACTTTGAAGCAGAGGAATTATAAAAATTTCACCATCAATGCAACTCAGTTACAGATCAAGGGATGCACCACTTGACAAAGGGATAACATTATTCATTTAAAACACAGCTGCAAAGAACAAACAAATTCGAACGATTGTTGATGTGTCAAAATAAAGCTTAGATACTAAGCCATAAACTTGAGCATAAACCGCAGCATACCATATACTTTCCCGAGGTATAATCTGTCTTGTCCTTGTTTTAAAGGTTCTAGATTGGAAATGATCATCTCATTAGATCTTGGGAAAACGTTTGCAGAGAAGAGTAATCTTTTTTTCTGTTTCTCTCTATAATAGTATTGTACACTCTGCATTATGCTTCTGTCTATACTCAACATACTATCAATGGTAATCTCTTACGGAGGCATCCCTGTGAAAGGGAAATACATGAGCTAGGCTCGATTTTCGAGGTTCCACCTTCTCAACTATTGAAGGTGGGATTTCAAGAGGTGGTTAGATGATTCAAAGCTTCTCTTGTGATTCCTTTTTGGTTTGCCAACGGTTGGCTTGGAGTCGTAGCCCCGGTTCACAATTTTATTTCAAAGGCTCAGGTTCCTCTTGAGGTGAGAGCTCTTGTATGGACTTGACATTAGGCAGAGTTTTGAGTCAACACTCAACACTAATAGCATGCTCCAAAGGAGAAGATCATTGATAGCTATTTTGCCGGATAAATGCATGTTGTGCCATGCCACTAGTGAACTCTGCTCGTGTGCCTTTCTTTATCGTTAGATGGCATGTATATATGTAACATTTGGAGGCTTTTTGTAATAGGAGGTAGTTAAAATTAGTTAACTAACCTATTACTAGTTGCAAGTTGTTAAAGGTTGTTAGAATTCTTAAAAGTTGTTAGAATTCTGTTAGAGCTGTTAAATGGAATTTTGGCGGGAAATTCTGTTATCTTCCTAAGCTGAGTTAATATAGCTTAGTTGTGTATAAATAGAGGCTGTTTAGCTGAATTGTAATTCATTCAGAAATATAATACAATCTCTCTCTATTTTACACTCAGTCAAGAGATTTGTTGAGGTTGCCTCTGTCTCTTCTATATCTTGGAGGTTGCCTCCATTATCAGTCTTTAATAACAGAAGCTATCTTAAGCTTACTGTTACATTGGTATCAGAGCTGAACCTGGGAAAACCATTCTGGCGCCTGCAGTATCAAGAAGAGTTAAAATCATGGAGGAACAGATTGAACTCATCAATCAAAGGTGGGAAGAACAACAAATGCAAAACAGACAATGGGAAGAAGGTGTCCAGAACTTGATGAAAGAATCTTTCCAGCAAATGATGCAGGAAACGATGAATAAAATCTCTCAATCTTTTGAAGATTTTGGTGGGAAGATTGATGAGAGGATTAAAATCTTGGAAACTCAACCAAGAACAGGAGATTTTTCTCCTAGAAGGGAAGATAGAAGGGAAGATTCACCCAGAAATTCTGAGGGGAGCAGAAGGAATTCTGAGTTAGGAGGTGGTCAAGCTGGAAAGGTAATCAGGTACAATCCTAAACTTGAATTTCCAAGATTTGATGGTAGTAATCCGAGAATGTGGGTAAAGAAATGTATTAGATACTTCAATTTGTGTAGTATTGGGGAGGATCAAAGGGTTGATTTGGCTTGCTTACACATGACAGGGAAAGCTGAAATGTGGATGTCTAGTTATATGGCAGTAAGAAGTCAGGTAGAATGGTCTGAATTTGTAATTGATTTATCAGCAAGATTTAAGGATGAAGTGGGTATTCATGTAGTAGAAAATTTTAACAAGTTGCAACAAAATGGCACATTAGAGTCATATATAGATGAATTTGAACATCTGAGGTCTCTTATGATGCAGCAAAACCATTTCTTACCAGCTGATTATTTCTTGGAGAGTTTTATTGGAGGATTAAAACCAACTGTAAAACCTTTTGTGAGAGCATTCAAACCCCAAAGTGTAGCAGCAGCCATAGAATATGCCAGATGTCAAGAAGAAAGTCAGGAAGCCAATAAAAGTTACACCAAAACTTTTGCAGTTGCTAAAAATAACCCTTCTCTTTCTTCCTTTAAACCAACTATAACCCAACCTTTACCAGCCCCACAAAATAACCTAAACACATCCAAACCTTTTTCGACACCACAAATTAACCTTACACCTGCTGAAAGAAGGGAAAAACAAATGAAGGGTCTGTGTTATTTTTGTGATAAACCATATGAAAGAAATCACAAATGCCAATTAAGGCAGACTCAACTTTTTACAGTAGAAATCCCTGGTTATGAGGAGGAAGAAGATGAAGAAGGTGATATTGGGAAATCTTTTGAACCTCAAGTAGAAATGGAGGATATTGAACCTTGTATATCAGTTAATGCTTTGAGTGGTAATCATAACTTTCAGACTATGAGGGTGACTGGGTTTTATAATAGAAAACCTTTACACATTTTGATAGACTCAGGAAGTACGCATAATTTTGTTGATTTGAATTTAGCCACGAAATTGGGATTGTTAGTGGAAACAATTGCTCCTCAGTCTGTTGCTGTAGCAGATGGCAATCACTTAGCTTGCCAGAATGTGTGTAAGGAGTTTACATGGTCTATTCAACACTCTGCATTCAAGTCTGATGTGTTGTTAATACCATTGGGGAGTTGTGACATGGTCTTGGGAATTCAATGGTTGAGTAATCTTGGCACGGTGAGTTGGGATTTCAAGAAGCTAGTGATGGAATTTGACTATGCTGGACATCATCATGTGTTAAAAGGAGAGTTACCTAAGAAGGTTGTTTCTGTTTATGGCCAGAAACAAGGCAAAATCTTAGCTAATTCTATACAATTGTACTTCTTACAATTGTTTCCTGCTAAGTTTGGTGATTCTTCACTCATGAATTGTTCCATGGAGCCAGAAGTAGTACCTGAATGTATTGGGGATTTATTGTTACAGTATAAAGATGTTTTTGCAGAACCTACTGGGTTACCTCCTACTAGAGGAGTATTTGATCACAGGATACCATTGGAGTTTGGTAGCAATCCTGTTAGTATCAGACCTTATAGATATGCTTTAAAACAAAGAGATATCATTGAGAAGCTAGTGGGAGAAATGCAGGCTCAGGGAATCATCCAGGACAGTTGCAGCCCCTTTGCTTCACCTGTGGTATTGGTGGGAAAGAAAGATGGGACATGGAGGCTTTGTGTTGACTATAGAGAATTGAATAGGAAAACTATTAAAGATAAGTTTCCTATTCCAGTAGTAGATGAGTTAATAGATGAATTGGCTGGTTCAAGGGTGTTTAGCAAAATTGATCTAAGGGCAGGTTACCATCAACTTAGGGTGCATGCTGAGGATGTCTATAAAACAGCATTTAAAACTCATAATGGGCATTATGAGTTCCTTGTGATGCCATTTGGGCTCACAAATGCACCAGCCTCTTTTCAAGGGTGGATGAATCATATTTTTAAACCACTTCTAAGGAAGTGTGTTCTTGTATTCTTTGATGATATACTCATTTATAGTTCTTCCTTAGAACAACATATTCAACACTTGCAAGCTGTGTTTGAATTAATGAGACAACATACACTCTTTGGCAAGAAGAGTAAGTGCTGCTTTGCTATTCAAAAGGTTGAATACTTGGGTCATTTTATTTCTGGCGATGGAGTGGAGACAGACCCACATAAGATTGAAGCTGTGAAAAAGTGGCCACAACCTAAAAATGTTAAAGAATTAAGAAGTTTTTTAGGATTGGCTGGATATTACAGAAAGTTTGTGAAGAATTATGCCATTATCAGCAAGCCTCTTACTCAACTACTAAAAAAAGGGGAATTTCATTGGTCTGAGCAAGCTAGTAATGCATTTGAAACTTTGAAAAGTGCTCTTAGTTCTGCCCCAGTACTAGCTCTTCCAGATTTTACTAAGCCTTTTGTAGTAGAAACAGATGCTTCTAATGGTGGCATAGGCGCAGTGCTTATGCAAGATAGCCATCCACTTGCTTTCCTTAGCAGAGCACTGGGTCCTAGGTGGAGTAAGTTGTCTGTGTATGAAAAAGAGCTTCTTGCTGTTGTGACTGCTGTTCAGAAGTGGGAGCAATACCTCACAGGCCAACACTTCACTATAAGGACTGATCAGAAGAGCCTCAAGTGGTTATTGCAACAGAAAATCTCCACCCCTTTTCAACAATTCTGGTTGTCCAAGTTAATGGGCTTTAGCTATGACATTCACTATAAAAGTGGTAGTGATAACTTAGCTGCAGATGCTTTATCTAGAGTTAAAGGAGCTGAAATCATGCTTATGGCATTGTCAGTCCTAGATTCTAACTTGTCTCACCGGATTAAAGCAAGTTATAGTCTGGATCTAAATACAGCAGCTCTCTTTGAAGCCTTACAACAAGGTCAACAGGTGGTAAATTTTTCTCTTCAGGATGGTTTGTTGAGGAGGAAGGGAAAGCTTGTTGTTGGGCCTGATAATTCACTAAAACTGGCGATACTACAGTGGCTTCACAGTTCTTCACAAGGGGGTCACTCAGGTAGAGATGCTACATTAGTCAGAGTGAAGGGAATGTTCTATTGGAGGGGCCTCACTTCTTATGTAACTAACTTTGTTAGGAACTGCACTACTTGCCAAGCTAGCAAACCAGAGAATGTGGCAAGCCCTGGTCTCCTTCAACCTCTTCCTATCCCTACAGAAATTTGGGTAGATATTTCCATGGACTTCATTTCTGGATTACCTAAGTCCAATGGGAAGGAAGTTATTTTTGTAGTGGTGGACAGATTGAGTAAGTATGCCCATTTTATAGCTCTTGCTCATCCTTATACTGCTGTAGATGTTGCACAAGCTTATCTTGACCATGTATTCAAACTTCATGGTTGGCCAAGATCAATTGTTAGTGACAGAGATGCTGTGTTCATCAGCCACTTTTGGCAAGCTTTGTTCACTCTCCAAGGTACTGAAATTCTTTTATCTTCTGCCTATCATCCTCAGACAGATGGGCAAACAGAAAGAGTTAATAAGTGTTTAGAAACCTTCTTGAGGTGTATGACTGGAGAACAACCTAAACAATGGTGTTTTTGGTTACCTTTGGCCGAATGGTGGTACAATACCAATTTTCATAGTGCAGCACACACTACTCCTTATGAAATTGTATACTGCCAGCCACCCCCTCTTCATTTACCTTATTTACCAGGAGAGTCCAAAATGGAAGTTGTTGATAGGTCACTACAAAAGAGAGAGGCCATGATTAAGCTTTTGCACTTTCATCTGGGAAGAGCTCAAAGTAGGATGAAAGTTCAAGCTGATAAACATAGAAGTGAGAGGCAACTTGAGGTAGGCAGTTGGGTATGGCTCAAACTTCAACCCTACAAGCAGCAGTCTTTAAACAGGAGCAGTAATGCAAAACTTTCTGCTAGG
This sequence comes from Beta vulgaris subsp. vulgaris, assembly GCF_026745355.1. NCBI lineage: Eukaryota > Viridiplantae > Streptophyta > Magnoliopsida > Caryophyllales > Amaranthaceae > Beta > Beta vulgaris. The sequence goes on along the minus strand of NC_079206.1, from coordinate 62,496,020 downwards.
TACTTTGGTCCTTTTCAAATTCAGGAGAAAGTTGGTCAAGTGGCATATAAACTAAAACTTCCTCAGGACTCTCAAATTCATCATACATTTCATGTATCCCAGTTGAAGAAATTTAGAGGAGCTCTCCCCTCCATCACTCATATTCCAGTGTGGTTTCATGGCAGATCTGAAGATGAGGCTCCTACTCCTGAAGCTATTCTTGACAAAAGAATAATTAAACGTCACAATGTAGCTGTTGTTCAGTATCTGGTAAAATGGACAGGTTTCCCTGATTCTGAGAACTCATGGGAATTGGCTGAAGACTTTGAGCACAGGTTTCCTGCTTTTGTTGTATAAACTTGGGGACAAGTTTTTTCTCAAGGGGGAAGGATTGTAATAGGAGGTAGTTAAAATTAGTTAACTAACCTATTACTAGTTGCAAGTTGTTAAAGGTTGTTAGAATTCTTAAAAGTTGTTAGAATTCTGTTAGAGCTGTTAAATGGAATTTTGGCGGGAAATTCTGTTATCTTCCTAAGCTGAGTTAATATAGCTTAGTTGTGTATAAATAGAGGCTGTTTAGCTGAATTGTAATTCATTCAGAAATATAATACAATCTCTCTCTATTTTACACTCAGTCAAGAGATTTGTTGAGGTTGCCTCTGTCTCTTCTATATCTTGGAGGTTGCCTCCATTATCAGTCTTTAATAACAGAAGCTATCTTAAGCTTACTGTTACACTTTTCCTGTGTAAGGGGCAGTCCTGAACTTTCCGTTGTCCTGTCTTGGTTAGCTGCTGCTGCAGGTTTATTTCGGGCTTTGAAAAGGCCAAGGAGAAGAAGATGCTGCGATGGAATGTATTTATGGCGATTATATAATTTTAGGTTAGAACAGAATGCGCAGGTTTTTCCGGAACCATCTAACTAGTGATTTGCTGTGGAATATAATTACTAGTTCAACAGCAAGCATAGATTACAAATTAGTCCAGTTCCTTTATGAGAATCTTCCTTAACAGGTTTTCATGAGATTAGTCTCTCAATATCTAAATATTGTTGCTAATATTAGCTGGCATCAAGCAATAATTCGACGACTTCCTCTAAGCGTAACAAACTTCTAGAGTTAAAGGTGTCTCTCCAATTTGATATGATCTAGAAGCCTAGTGATAATCATCAATACAAGGTTAAAAGGTGAGGACCAGGGGAAAAAATCATCTGACGCTGTCGTGTTCGCATTTCAGTTACATTGTCGCAAAGCGGCTTGTAACAGATTAATGGAACGGATCACTGAAGAGAGGATACCTTTTTCGCCTATATAATCCACTACACTAAACTCTAAAGTGTTCTACATGTAATATTACTGGCATGTAGTAACTAGCATAATGCTAATATTAACAGAAGTTGTTCCATAAAATTAGTTTATTAAGAAAAGCGCAAAAGAGTAAGTCAGCTCCCCTACCAAAAATAGTTAGGTTTGCTGGGCACGCATACAAAACTGAAGTTAGAGCATTGGTGTTGGGCAACAACTTAGTGACTGAGTACTAAGTACCACATCAAATAGTGAGAATTTATGAGTGTGTGAGTGAGTATCCTAAATGTCTCCGACTAAATATTCTTCACCTTGTACTATACTCTTGTGTACAATAAAAGTTGTGCATCGAACAATGTTCAGTCCACACAAAACTACATGTAAAAGAACTATTGAATATTTTCCAATTATCCTCTGAAAATCAGCTTGGAGCATGCAATAACATCGAATCACATGCGAAAAGCTTTCTCGACATAATTAAGGACATACCTGCCAAAGCTCTAACCAATTCATCCTCCAATTCTCTTAATTCAACTTTGAGTTTCCCCAATTTCACTGCATATAAAGCCAATTAATACAAGTTACACAACTAATTACGCATTAACTACTCAACATTCCTAGATAAAGCACAAAAACACCTTCATTTTTCTTCCATTCATTATAAATTCAAAATCCGCTAAACCCTAACTAAACACACATGAAAACATACCACAAATAAACCCTAATAATACAACAATAGTAAAAAACTATAACTATCAATTATATAAAGATTCCTTTAATAATTGAATGAATGAATAAAAGAGAAGGAAAACCTTGATTTTGAGCAGTAATCTGAGCTTTATATCTATGAGATTGTAGAAAATTTCCGAAAGTTTCAAAAGATGAGTCGATTTTTTGCTGATGAGTTTCAATTTTTTTGTCGCATACTTTTCGCAACTCCGACAATTTCGAACGCACTGTAACTTCTGCTCTCGTCTGCAAGGTAGCCATGACAGGAAAGAGGAGAGAGAAAGTAAAGATCAGCCCGCCATTTTCATCTTCGAAATTGAAGTTCAAATTAAAACTCGCTTGGATTTCCGATTTTTTTTTTTTAGTTTGGATTCAGGCGGCACCGTTTTCGAGATGGGCTGGACGTTTGGTGAGTCTTCATTCATGGGCCTGTGGATCCACCAACTTGGCCTTTTTTTTGGGTGATCTAGGTCTATAGTAGTCTAAGGATCGTCACTTTTTTTTTTTTGAAGCGGGGTAACACGAGTTTTATTATAGTAAATCAATGTCCACCAAAGCAGATATGCTTTGAGGAAAGACACCCATACAGACTAACTCATTACTATCTCTAGTATCTAATCTAGCCACCATATGAGCTACCGTGTTACAACCTCGTTTAACGTGAGAAAACACACAAGAAACAAAGGACTGACTAACATGCCGAATATCATCAAGCACTAAACATATGGGAGAGGAGCCTTTAACCATCCACTTCACCCCATTGATAACAGACAAAGCATCACTTTCCACCTCAAGCTTTCCGTAACCAAATCTCCTGGCAATTAACAATCCAAACCTCAAAGCGAGAGCTTCAGCCATGGCTGGGGACGTAGCAGCGATCTTCTTCGTGGCAGTCACTATCAGACGCCCATCTGCATCGCGAACTGCCACCCCTAGAGCCGCCATCACTCCTTCCACCACGTGGGCATCCGTGTTGATTTTCAAAGAGCCCATAGCCGGACGCTTCCAGGATGTAAGAGAGCTCGCATGGCCAGGTAATACCGGCGTGGACATCACCTTCTTCGCATAGGTGTGATATTCCTCAACCATCCTTACAAAACCACTCGCCACAGCTACTCCATCAGGGGAAGCTTGCTCAAAAAATATCTTATTTCTACAGAACCACGCCGCCCACATCAATGCCGCCATCTTTCGCACATCCACAGCAACCAGATTTTTTGTTATCCATACCCACCTTTCTTGAAAAGAACCATGAGGGTTATTTGCTAACAAGGAGAGAAAATCACTCTGAGCCCATATCGCTTTTGCCGCCGTACACTCAAATAGCGCGTGGATAATAGTTTCCGATGCCGCTTCACATACTGGACATGTGGTATGCTCAACAATATGTCGATACCTTAGTCGCTCCCTTACCGCCAAACTCCCCTTGTAAGCTCTCCATAAAAAATGTTGCAGCTTTGGGGGCCCTTTAATACCCCATATACCAGACCACACATCATCCTCCACCACCTCATCTGCGTGTTGATGCCCCAACTTGGCGAGCCAATATCCCGATTTAACCGAGTAGCATCCGTTCTTTGCTTGTCTCCAGTACAACCTATCCCTCGGCCAGCTTTGTGAGAGGGGTATTGCCAGGATGATCTTGCTATCCTCCACCCCGAAATGGCCACGCACCTCTTCAGCATCCCACTCACCATTCTCATAGTTGATCAAATCAGCCACCCGAAGCTCCATGTCACTCGTCTGTAGCGGGGAAGGAAACATAGGCACCCCATCTTTTACCAGCCACGGCTCGGTCCACGCATTAATATTCAAACCATTGCCCACCCTCCACGTCAAACCCTCAAGCAACAAAGATTTTGCCCCCCACATACTACGCCACGCATAACTGGGATCATGCCCCCGTAGAGCCTCTAGCACCCCAGAATTCTTAAAGTATCGCGCTTTCAAAACTTTATGCAGAAGAGTATCACCTCCATCATATAGGCGCCACATTTGTTTTGCTAGTAGAGCATGATTAAAACATTTTAAATCGCGAAAACCTAGCCCCCCCTTAGCCTTCGGACTACAGAGTTTCTCCCATGAATGCCAATGAAGCTTGCGCCCGTCAGTATTAGATCCCCACCATAATCGACCTAGTAGAGTGTGAATTTCATCAATCAAGCCTTCCGGAATCTTAAAAATGCTCATCATATATGTGGGGATAGCCTGCGCCACAGCTTTGATGAGTATTTCCTTTCCCGGTCTCGACAACAATTTCTCCTTCCAACCATTCAATTTCTTCCAAATTCTCTCCTTCAGGCATGAAAAGACCATCTTTTTTGATTTTCCAATAATAGTCGGCAGCCCTAAATATTTCTCGTGCTTTATCACCTCGCGAACCCCCAAAGTATCAACAATCTCCCTCCTTCTGTCAACAGACACACATTTGCTAAACGCTACTTCCGTCTTATCAAGATTCACTTTTTGACCAGACGCTCTTTCATATTTACTGATGATATCAGCAATCACAGAGCATTCCTGCAGATTAGCCTTCGCAAATAAAATACTGTCATCGGCAAAGAAAAGGTGGGACACTCTAGGAGAACCATTACAAACTTTTGCACCATTAAATCTCCGTTCATCAGCTGCTTTTGATAACAGAGTAGAGAAAGCATCAGCACATAGTAAAAATAAATACGGGGAAATGGGATCACCTTGACGAAGCCCCCGAGAAGGTACCACAGCACCCGAAATACTCCCATTTATTTTGAAAGAAAACGAGACTGTATCAAGACAATCCATAATCCTCATTATCCATTGACGATTGAAACCCAATTTGTACATTACTTTTTCCAGAAAAATCCACTCCACTCTATCATACGCCTTGCTCATGTCCAGCTTCAAAGCCACAGAACCATCCCGTCCTTCCCCTTTTCTCTTCATTGCGTGAAAAACCTCAAAAGCAACCAAAGCGTTGTCCGTAATCAACCTTCCCGGAACAAAAGCACTTTGGTTAATGGAGATTATATCATTAAGAAATGGTTTTAACTTATTCGCCATTGTTTTTGAAATAATTTTATAGAGCACATTACAACAACTAATAGGTCGAAACTCCGCCATTCTCTTTGGGTCCTCACACTTAGGAATTAGAACTACACATGTTTTATTAACCACAGATAAATCAACCCGACCATTCCACCAATTTTTCACAAAACAAATAATGTCTTCACCGACAATATGCCAAAATTTCTGAAAAAACAAAGCATGCATACCATCCGGCCCTGGTGCTTTATTCGGGTGCATTTGAAAAAGAGCCTCTCTTATCTGCTCACCACTCGGTTCAACATTCAGCATTGCGTTCATTGTCTCCGTTACCTTCACATCCATGCCTTCCATTGCTTCATTAAAACCTGCAGGGTTTCCGGATGTGAAAAGGCCAGCAAAAGGATCGTCACTTTATTCGTAGAGAAACTACAAATCTCTATTATTGTGTCCTCTTACAGAAAGAAATTGATAATATGACTTGATTGACACAATTAGAAGAAAAAATAAAAACTTGAATTTCATATCAATAATTATATTGATGATATTTTATAACCTAAATGTTGATTATTATTCGAAATTTTTATTATATAAATCAAGTTCTTTCACTTTATTAATATTTAACTATTGAATCTAATATACAAGTTTTTTCACTTTATTTAAGCACGAGTTTTCTTCTACTTTATATTTCCTTCTCTCAATACTCAATACTATATTTGAATAATGATGAACAAATCACTAAACAAACCAGTGAAACATTAATTTAAGAAAAACATATTCAAAAAATTATAAATAATTATAAGTATATGTTCAAATCACATCTTTTGTAACACTGATAAATAACTAATTGCTAGTATTTACATAAGATATGGGACATTGGTGGACTTGTGGTCTTAAGCTTAATATAGTTTGGTTAATGTTAAATTTCTAAATTATTATTTTTTGTGGGAAGGATAGACCATTATGAGTAAACCAAAACTAGAGCTCTGATCCATGAGGAAACATCTTTCTTGATGCTTGTACGTTGTTCTAGATTGAGTATGTAACGAAGCTAGCCATTATGAAGCAGACTCTATGGACTCAACGGGTACATAACTAAACTTGATTGAGTAAGGGCCAAATGTAGTTCCAGGTCCTATAGAAATTGGACCTAGTCATAAAAATTTTCAGGTCTTAAAACTATGAGTAGTTTTAGGCGCTAGGTTGCCTAGGTACTCCCTCAAAAACCTAACAAAGGTTGATCTTAAGGGATCCTCAACCCCTTTGCATCTATTTGCCAACCCAATTTGTGATATATGTAATATGCTATAAAGAATGAGGGATAGCTTAGTGGTTAGTGCTTTCCTCCCGATTTCAGGAGGTCCTGGATCGATTCTCACCCTTGGCAAGTTGGGATCCCCTTTATTCCCCCAACTTGCCAAGGTTTCTCCTTACCTTAAAAAAATGTAATATGCTATAGATTTAGATGCAAATCCTCATAAGTCGTAACTCTTCATCATTAAATGAGCTAACATTCATTATTTGTGTGAGTATATCATACTTACAACATTTATGTATGTGTATAATAATGATGCCAGTTAAAGCGGTGCCTATATACCTTATTAGGCTATTAAGTATTACCTTAACACTATCGGAAATCTATATTGATATCGGATCCACCAACCCGAAAAATCATAAATATTGTTAACGTTCAATTTCAATATGGTATCCATCAAGAGTTAATGTACGTACGTATGTTAGTAGTTCATTCACTATTGACAACCCAATACGAGTACGGTCGTTTCTCTGTTTGGAATAATTCGTGATATGACCCATAGGCTCTAGCGGTTCATTTACTATGTTTAACCTAATAAGTAAACATTATAAATACTCAATTAAGGGTTAAGGTAAGGGGATCTCTCTTGAGTCTCTCCAAACTACCATACTTTTTCTCTGATATTTATCCATCTTTGTGTATTGACTTGAGCATCGGAGGCTCCACCACAGGGATCCTATCCTGTGCTTAGAGTTCATCTTGTACGTATATCTTACCGACGAGGTGACGAGGTTCAAGAATTGTTATGCATCACAGCCTTGCAATATGAGGTACCCTTTTGTTTGATACCGAGACAATTTAATTTTTCGATTTTAGTTGGTGAGAGAAATGTCATACTAAATCGAAATCTCGCACAAGTTAATATGACGAATTGAACTTCACATATAAGATCCTTAAAAAGTAGGGGAAGGTAAGGAAATCACACTCAAAAGTCTCTCTAATATACACTACTATGTGGGCGGAAACACATGTTCAAAGGCTTTTTTGTTTTTATCTAGCCGAAAGAAGGAAAAGATACTAATCCACCAGCTACAGCTAGCATTGACACCGACGGATTAAAAGATTTTCAATTGTTAATTTGAATCTCCATTATACCGTTGAAAACCTAATCAAGTAAATATATATTGTTCAAAAGAATGTTAAAGATCAAAAGGGAAAAATAAAAGATGCAACAAACAAATTTTAACAATAAACAGAATAATCAGCATATTGGTTTCTCTTTAATGTGCAAAGAAGCTTTTTCTTCTTCTTTGGACTGATCCACCATCTATACACGAATGTTTGGACTCATGCCACTCTGTTTTTTCAGTGAAAGTCACTGCATGCACTGATGCAAGTAAATTTTAGAGTTTTTGATAGTGTATATAAATTTATTTGCAGTTACCTAGCTTATAATATACACGGGTTGTAAATTAAGAACTAGTTATTAGGTCCGGGTTACCCCCAGGTAAGGAAAATTTTCATTCATTAATACTATATTTTTATATGATAACACTAAATGTTAGTTGGTCTCAAGTGGTTATAACTTTAGAATATGTTCTTGAGGTCCTGGAATCAAACCACAAAATATATGTGGCAAATAAATATGATAAATTAATTTATATACACTATATGTTCTCAACACTTACAAGTTTGATAGACGTTACTTCTTAAATTCAATTGACAATATAAAAGAGCAACTTTTTTCTTCGTAAAATAGTTTTTAACTACCATGTATTTTGTTCAATGCAGGAAATCTCACATGAGAGTTACATAAGTATAATGATATTAGTACTATACCCTAGCTTCATAATACAGTAACATTATATCAACAATGAGAGTAAAACTAACAATCATGAAAATTAGTTCACATACTAAATTAACGGTGAGACTTAAAGTACGTAAATCTCCATTTTCCAATTTGCCTAATGTAGATTGAAGTATTAATGTTTACAATATACATTGAAACGTATTACAAATTTTATCATATACTCGGGTGTACCATGAGTCTGTTACATCCAAGGCATTTTTTGCTTATACTCATTTAAAATAATCCAAATGAGAAAAATGTACTAAAAAAGAGAATTCCAATAAGCAAATGAACAAAAGTTTAAACACATAATACACGATTGTATATGATGAATGAACTCGCAATACGTTTGGTATCAGCCTTGAAACCGTTACCAATTGAGCTAGCGAAATCTGCTACATTTTATAAAGTTAAAGATCCCAACAAGTAAAAGATAGTAAAAAATGAAACATTGTCACAAATTCCGACAACTAAGTTCGTTAATATATGTTATATGATACCCCATAATCCACTTCTGGAAGTCACTTGGAATAAATGGAAAGTACATCCAATCATCAAGAAAAGTTGGGAGGGGATGAGGGAAACAAGGAATTTCAATCAAACTTTATCTTGACTGGTCTAAGATCCTATTTAGGTTAGTTCATAATCATTAATCAACTTTAGAAAAAAAAAATCATTTAGTATTGGCGATTATATTAGCTGCATGAAGATCGTCCCCACGTACAATATGTGATTAACTTCATTAATTAAATCGTTAAGGACATAATCTAAGTTATCTTGATGTGTTGAATGACGCATTCATGTAACTTTGGTGTCTTTTGATGACTTAATAGTACTCCACTATAGTGTTTTGTTTAATTCTTAGTAAAAGAGTCTCTAACCATATAGGATTAATCCTTTGAATTGGTTAATGGTGTTAATGATGGGGAATGTGCTAGTGCTGAAGTGCATCCACTTAATCCTTTCTTTTTCATTTAATATCATATATCAAGACTTATCAAGTCAAGCCAAGCTTGGTATATTTTTTTTATAAAAAGGGTAAGTTGAATTTTCTTGCAAAGAGGGGGAACTTAGGAATCCCTTTTGCAAGGGGTGAAACTCGATCTCATCATCTGTGAAATCGAAGGTGATGCCAACACCACTACGATATCATTTGCTGCTCGAAAACTAGTCCATACTTAACAAATGGCTACTAGATAATTTTTCTAAGACCAAACAATTGGTATATTAGAGGTGTCTAACTATGTATGGACATTTTAATGGTATTTATGTTTTCTCATCCTCATATATCCATTGAATAGTGAATGCTATTGAGGCTTGATGTCCTATTAAAATTAGTAGATCTTAACATATAAAGGATCCGTTTTATTTAACTTATTTGAATTTATCTTAACTTATTTGATTTTTTTTAAGGTATTAGTTATTATAATCTATCTGAACTTATCTTAACTTATTAGAATTTATTTTTCTCTAAAATAAGTTGAGTAGGAACAAAACTTAACAAAACAACTAATGTTTGTTGGAAAACATAGTCAATATTGACAGTTGACACTATTATCTTCCTAGTTCTATCTTGCAGTTTGTTACATATGGCAATATAGGCAAGAAACTTTCTCGTACTCTACAAAACAATTAGATAAATAGTCCAAATTTTGCTTAATGTAAGAGTTATGTGAAAGACCCTAATTCGTACACTCATTCTTTGTTATGATCTAATAGAAACTTTGAAGTTTTAACGTCACTCGACAACTTTATAACTACTCCATCCGGTCTAAAATATTGTGTTGGTTTCATTTTTCATGGTCAAACTTGAAAACACTTGACCAAATATTTTCATTGATACATACCAAAAAAAAAAAACTCATATGAAGATATAAGATCTTGTTAGATTTATCTTAATCAATGTGTAGCTTTATAATATCTTTTTATAATTTTTATTAATATGTAATTAAGATAAAAAATATGCGTAGAGGTTAGGTAACGAGAAATCATACCTATCTATACTAATATATTAAAAGGCGTGCGTAAACCAGGAACGGTGCCACGTGGCACTCTTCCTAGGGAGTTTTAGTTCATGTAATCCATGTACAATAAAAAAAATTAGAAATTGCATAGTATAGGTTTTGATCACGTGACCTCAAATTCATGTACTAAAGTTTTAACCACTAGACCAAGTTGTATTTAGTGATATCATATCAAAGTACAATATCAATAAATGAAATTGTTTCTTACCCAGGGCCTAGCCCGGACCTAATAACTAGTATATTATGAAATGGAGGAAGTATAAATTAACCAAGCTGCAAAAAGTCATAATTTCGAAGAGAAAAAGAAATATAGAAACCTTGGTCATAAACTTATACGCTGATGTTCAAATGTATAAACACCTTTAATTTTGAGCCAAACCCTTACGAAAATAACTGTCCCAAGGCTTATTAATGGCCCACTAACAGCACTTGGACGGTTGAACTTGGACCCATGGGCCATGGCCATCCCTCGGCCCACATTCCCTTGTGAAGAGAGGTATGAGGCATCAAAGACTGTCCTAGCATGAATTAGAGGTGATCATGGGCCGGGCCGCGGTCAAAAAAATTTGCCCATTGGCCGGGCCGGGCCGAATTTTTGTGTCCAAAGCCCGCTATTTCGGGCCGGGCTTAGCGGGCTTTTGCGGGCCAAAACGGGCCGGGCCAAAAAATAGACTGAAAAGTCGTTTTTAGCTTGCCCAAAGCCCGCCCAAAAACATAAAAAAGACCGGGCTGGGCCCGGCCCGGCCCGCGGGCCGAAAAATTCTTCCCAAAAACAGGCTGGGCCGGGCCAAAATGATCACCTCTAGCATGAATGCATGATGTATTGGACGATATCATACAGCTTTTCTTATTTTAAAGGAGAGCATAAAGCTACGTCTATTATTATGTCGTATAATCATTCGATAATTTTGTGAGTTATTGCTTAATCAACTTCAATTTCGTTCACATTAATGTTGTATGTGTTATCAACTTCAATTTCGTTCACATTGATGTTGTATGTGTTCATTTAACTTCTGCCAGTGTACTATTCCCTTTATCCTGAACTATTAGTTCCCGTTTAATTTTTTATGATCAAATTATAAAACCTTTAACTAAAAATTCTCATTGATACTGTATATTTCCTCAGTTTTTTAATTGCACCATTTAGTTTTTGGCACTATTGATCAACCGACTTTGTTAAGCTATATTGCTTCATTATATAAGAAAAGACATAGTCACGTGAAGTCTTATAAATTCGTTTCAATTTCAAGCATTTAAATATCAAATATATAACTTTTACTTATATGCAATTAGAGATATTGACGTTCAAAACAACGTGTTGGCAAACGTGAAAAAGGAAATGGTGCCAAAAAAAAAGCAAATGAAGTGCAAAAAAAAAAAAACATACTTACTCGTGTGTATATATTGTTAAATTTTAACATTGGGGTCTTGGAGATTTTGCAAAAAGCGAGAACTATATTTTGACAGAGGGAGTATCAATTAGATTAACTAGTTAAAGGCTAAAATCCTTGGCCTGATCTTTTTATTCATTTATAAAATATAATACATGTGTTTTTCATAATATCAATTTTTTAACAATACATTTTAACGATATTAATTGTCAGATTAAACTTCAGACAATGAAAATTAAATGGGTAAAACTAACAAATTAGGGTACTAATTTTAAAATTAGAGTCGTATTACAGTACCTATTGCCATCATTTTGTAAGTTGTATGTGTTGCATAATGATGAAATTTAAGGACTAACAACAAAATCATTGTTTGTTTAAGCAGCACAACATCTGGGCCATTATACACATGACTTGCCAGAAGATGACATAAAAAATCAGGACCAACCATACTTTGGAGGAAAGTAAAAGGGAAGATAAAAGGGGGAATTCCTGTTCCAATAAATTATAAATCATGCATATAACTATAAAACATGTTGTAGTATGTATGGAGTATGAAATGTATCATCAAAGTGAGTACGTTTTATTATCAAAATGCACTTCATTGTACCATAGACTCTTCTTTTATGTAGGACCCTAACATTTTTCATGCTAGATCTTGTATGATTTTGATTTTTGAGTACCATATACATAAATTGATATATGGTGATGATATGAATAGATAATGAATTAATGATATATGTATCTTTCGAAATCAGCAGTCTTTTCTTTATTTTGTTCCTATCCTTATTATTTGCCTCACTAATCTTTTTGTCCATTGTACTTTTGATAAGTCCTTTCAACTAGCTCAAAACTGTTCAAAAAAAAAAAAAAAAAAAAAAAAAAAACTAGTTGAAAACTTGGAAATAAGTAGTTAGGTATGGTTCCATTCACGAGGTAAGCCCATGGTTCCATACGACGAGATATGATAATCTATCTTCGAAGATCGTTCTAGCTTCGAATTATGATCGCCTCCATCATATTTTTGTATTTTTTCTGCAAGACTTCAAGCTCTATCCTACCAAAAATATCCCAATTTCGTGGACTCCTCGTGAATTTCATAAGACACTTACGAGTTTTATTTTTGGTTTTATTTTTGTACGGTTTGTAAGAGCTAGTTTAGCTCAATTTAGTGTGTGTGTTTATTTTCAGTTTCTTGTTTGTGTATTTTGTCCGATCCCTAATTTGTAAGTCAGACTTTTATTAATAAAAAATTTCATTGAAGTCAAAAAAGTAGTTAAATTAGTTATTATAATTCTCATTAGAATGTCATATAAAAGATTTAGTTTTGAGTAATTAACTAGCTATAATAACCATCTTCAAAATGATCAATCTATATACTTCATGTTATTTAATTTGTAGTGGCACAACACATAATTATCATATAAAATTTTATAATTTATTACATTATTGCAAAACAAATTTAGCAACACCCAACATTTAACTTACCCTCCCACCTAACGTTTTTAACAATTACTCATATTGCTACGCTTATATATATACTCCTCATTTTTAATCACTTGCAACATTCTAGACCAAGAAATTATACGACTTCACAAATTTTGACTAATATATAAGAAAGTATATGATCATATTAGATCTTATTAAATTTTTCTTAATGTGTATAATAAAATATCTCATTTATTAGAGTAAATATATTAATATGGACACTACATATATTTACTCTAATAACTTTTTCATAATTTTTACTAAAATATAACTAAACATATTAATAATCAAAGTTGTGTGTTACCGATCAAGCAAAGACAAACGAACAAAAAAAAAAGGAAACATATAATAGTATAAGCATCAATATCATTTGTTTATATATAGAAGATTATGTCATGGATTCATGGGCATGGATTAAGTTATGTACACATATCATTGTTTTTTTTTTATCCATATGAGCCACGAAGGCATTATAAAGAAGGGGAAGGGGATTCGAACCTATGAACTATCGTTCACAGCACCTCAATCTTAAATATTAGGCCAAGACATCCTTGGTTGTACACATATCATTGTTGTAGGCTTGTAGCCTTGTAGGGTTATTACTTATTGTGCACCAAAAGAAGGTAAGAGATTACAATATCAAGATTCCTAAATTTTCCTAATATGTTACTCCCTCCGTCCCATAATATAGTGCTTGTTTCTTTTTTCACGGTCTCCAAAACGTAACTTTGACCTTTAATATCTTCAATTCCTTATTAATAAAAAATATAAAAAGTTGATATTATGAAACTACACATTGAGACGAATCTAACAAGATCCTACATGAATATGTTTTTTTATATATACAAATGAGAATATTCAGTCAAAGATTTTAAAGTTTGACCACCAAAAATGAAATAGGCACTATATTATGGGACGGAGGGAGTACAACAATAGAGTAATCATAATTCATAAGCATTTTCCATCTAAATAAACCAGGGTGTGACCATGCATGCTGGAACTTGTAAGAGTGGAAGTAATGAGAAGGGTATATGTGTATGTTTTTAGCGATTAGAGTGCAAAACTTATTGTCTACGACTACGTCAAAGTGTTTACTTTAAAATTAAGTGTAAATGATTCACTAGTACACATAATTTAATTAGTAGGAAACTTAATCAATAAATTAAGTTTCCTCAGCTTTTTATGCAGTGGGTGCTCCATTGCTTTGTCTTATAGTCTTATACATACAGTCTTTGCTGTCGATGGGGGAAATTAATTAAAACCCTTCACTTAATTATAAACCTTTAAGTCTTCTTTAACCCTTATTCTCCCCTTTCTTAGGTCATGTGCCAACTGCTAAGATTCCTGTTCTTAATTAATGGAGTAAGTTAGTTGTTCATGAAATTGCTAAACAAAGTTAGGAATATCTTTATGTGAGGTCTTAATTAATAGTTAGTTCTATTGACTTGTTATTGTCGATTTACATTATTTTTCCTATGGTCTAAATATAATCACTATATTTTTTAGTCGATAATACATAAAATATCCCTTACAATCATTATATTAACAGTTGGTCTTGTAAGAGATTGCCTAATTTTAACTTAAAATTAGATACAGTCCAAGTTCAATATTAAGAAGAGAACATGTCATCTTTATTTAATATAGTGACTAGTTTATTCTATTTAATTAGGGACCAGGTTGATCTATTTCGTGATCAGTTTAATCCACTCATAAATTACATTCTTTAATCCATTCAGTGACTAGTTTAATCCATTTATTTAGTGACTACTTTAATCCGTTCGGTAAAACTACCGAGTTAGTTTTTAATTTTAAAATTACCTGTTGTAGTTCGATAATCAAGAAAAAAAAGGAAGGAGAAGTGAAGGGATGACTAGGATAGTGTTGGATTAGAGTGAAATGTAATAGACTTATTAGAAAATTTCAATCTTAAATTCGTCTAATTTTACATTAAAATTAGACCACATATTCTAATAATTTGTGATATATTAAAGCTACTCGAAGCTTATTAACTCTCGTTTGCGAAAGCTAAGTCACCTAAAGTCCACATGGAGTGGAGTTATAAAGTACAATGCAATGCAATGCAAATGAATGATAACTATAGTGTTTGGGGTTGTCTATCTTTCAGATATGTTGCCAAGTTTTTTTTGTTTCCCTGCTCTTGTATTTTTCATATAGTACATATATATAGTTGGTATATATGCGAGGTTCTGTTGTGACACTCAGTCATTATTACTTGGTTTTTATACTATAAAATATTTAAGTTATCTAAATTCATATCATTTAGCGACACTATAAAAAAAACACTCTTTAGCGACCACAAAAATCAATCGCCAGAGACTATATAAGATCAGTTACATTAATATAAGATCCCACTATTGTTTAAGCTTTCGATGTGCCATCAGGATCGAGATCCTACTTTAGATCGTAGGGATTGGTAGAATTGAATTGGTGGGATTGGATCGTAGGATCGTAGATTCTACCATTCAGTGAAATAGAGATAACTATCTCTATTACATAAGGGAGGGGGGAGCAACAGTGTACTCTTTTGAACTGACTATTTTTCCCCCCTTCCCTTTCTAAATTACAAAAGAAATCTCAATACCAAAATGGGGGTCAAACGAAGCCACCGGAAATTAATTTTCAACAATCACTCAGAAATCACTTATATGAGGAAACTTTACAAATCATTCAGAATTGAGAAAATCACGTTGTAAAAATTAAATCACGCAAACCACTCAAATGATCAGAAAACTTTACAAAAACTAAAAATTAACTTACAAACTAAAACTAATATACTGGGACGTCAATACATACAAAAACATTCACAAAATTCACTTACAAATCATTGTTCTTAATAACCATTCACAATTACATACTCACAAAAATTACCTATAAACACAAATTTGAGAAAAACATAAGATTTTGACAGTGATATCACACATTCGTTCATTGGCGATTTGCGAACTTTCAAATAGGTACATAATTCTTTTAATCTTCAAATTAAAGTTATTTCACATTAGTTGACTGTTATGTAGTTGAAAAAATGGAGATAATAACAATTAGTTGAAAAGTGCTTTTATATAATTAGACTTAAATTTTATTCATTTTCATATAATTAAAATCAGAAAACAAGATGTGTATGAAATTTGATTCATTTATGACACTGATGAAAAAGTTACAAATTTAGTTTTTTTAAAAATTCCAATATAAAAGTTTTGCCCAAAACTTTTGCAGAATATCCATGTTCAGAAATAAATTTTGAAAAACAAAACAATATCGAACCTTTTTGCGAACAACTTTTGCAAAAATCCATTTTCAGAAAAAAAAATTTACATTAATTTGCGAAAACCATTTCATGCGAAATCAGATTGTGTATGAAAAATTTGAAATTCCATTTCACCTATAATTGAAACTCAAAGTGTTCAGATTTAGAAAAAAGGAGAAATATTAAAAATGACCATTTCATGCATAATCAGATTGTGTATGAAAAATTCCTTTCACATATAATTGAAACTCAAAGTGTGAACATTTAGAAAAGGAGAAAAATAAATTGTTGAAAATTCTTAAATATCAATTTGTGAAATTAGAATTTAGAAGTTAGACAAGGAAAAAAAAATGAAATTGTATTATACTTTTCGATTACAATTTTGGGGTCATAGAGAAATTACTGAAATCCATATCAAAAACTATTATAAATTACAAAAATGAATAAAACCAAAATAAAAAGAACATGACGATATTTAGTAAAAGAACATCGTAGTAGTGCTGATTATAAAAGAACATGCGCATATAAGACTTGAGAAACAAAAAATTATTCAAAATCACAAAAATGAATAACAACATAAAAAGAACATGGAAGAATCTTATTCACAAAATGGAGGTGAACTTAAATACTAACTTGTATTTTCAGTTTGTTTACTACTTAGTATTAGGCCTAACAAAAGGCTAGTACTAGAATATGGTGAGAACCCCATGTTAAAAATCTACACATATTAATAATGACTTTTTTAATTAGCAAATGGTGATATTTTTTTCATAACTATAAGATTGAAGTAACATGCGATCAAAATCTAATAGGAAAAATATAATATGTGAAATTACTTTATGATTTTTATACGGTAGGATCGGATCGTAGCGTCGTAAAATCGTGTTAAGATCCTACTATCATGTGATTTTTTATGGTTGGTTAGGAACGAAAGATCCTACAAAATTAAGATCCTACGTAGAATCGGAATTGATGAGATTCTCCAAGATCGTAAAAATCATATGATCGTAAGATTTGAATCGAAATTTTAACAACAATGCAACGATGACAGCTTTTTCTTTTGGAAGGGAATAAGATAACATAGGCAAAATATTTATCCAAGGTCACGTGAGAGTTGAGACCTCATGCACAAGGTTAGACATGGATGGTCAATTTATCTTTTATGCATAATATACTCAAAATCCCCTAATACATGGAGTAGTACTAGATATAAGATTTATTAGTATACAACATTAACACACTTGGATCTTGGTTCAATTATGAAGCCTGATTTTTATTTTAATTATGGAGCCTGATTTTGTGTCTCGCATGCAGATTATATGAGTGGTTGTCATGTCGAGAGTCTCGATTATCAATTTATATAAACCAAGAGCATTATGAAATTATTGAATATACTTCTAAAGTATAATGAGTTTACTCCTATTATGGATTAAATGTGTATTCTTAAATCAGTCTCATATATACCATACTTATGAGATTATGTCAGTATTTTATTCCACAATGATGCTCTTTCATGATTTCATCCGTGTTAGAGATGACACATGTTTATCTCGTAAAATAATTGAGCAGAAACTATAGAGGATTGTTGACTGCGCCTTACTTTTTTTTTTTTTTTTTTTTTTTTAACTACGGATGCGATTACTAAATAACAAAGTTTTAGGGCTTAAGCCCCAATACAAAGTTGTCCCATAAGTCCAAAATACAACTAGGGGTTGTGGGAAGAACCCTAGTTACATTAATGTCTAAATCCGACTTTCTTCCTTCCTTGGCCAACTTATCCGGTACGACGTTGTGCTTCCGTGGGCAATATTGGACCTTCGTCTCTTGGAAACATTGGATGTGATCCCTGCATAGCATAAGAACATGATCAAGTATGAGACTATTCGATTTTGTTTGGTTCAGTAATGTGACAGCCTTCGAACAATCAGAAAATATATGTAGGTGTGTTGCTCCGTAATCCTTGGCGACCGAGAAGGCCCACATGATTCCCTGCAGTTCTGCATGTAGGCTATCGTTTGTGTAAATTTTCCTTTGGAATCCCGAGACCCAATTACTTGTAGCATCAAAAATAACACCAGCAATACAAGATGGCACCGAGAGATTAGTGAAAGAGGTGTCAACCATAATGGAGGTCCAAGGGTGAGGTTTGATAACTTGGAGGGGGGTGTGAGAAATTTTGGATGTGGATGATGGATGGGCCGTGAGAAACTCAAGAGCATACCTCAACGCTTTCTGGAGTGTGACATGAGGTTGGGGGATAGGGGTATTTTCAAAGATGTATTTGTTTCGTTGGGTCCAAATCTCCCAACATATGAAAGTGAGGAGGATGCAAGCAGGGATGTTATCGATCATTGAGTGGTCGGACAAGTGATTGCTAAGCCAGTCGAGAGTAAGGAAAAGCTTAATGGTTAGAGTTTTTCTCTCAGTTCCAGAAGGTTTTGGGGATCGATTCTCAATCCTATGTTAATCTCTCTTTTGTGTGAATGATAGCCTAAAACATGAAATAGGGGGGTTTGTATCTAAGGGAATCAATTATACAGATTAAGGGTCGAGATTAAAGCTCAAAACCGATAAAAATACGCGACAGATCTGGGTTTCCCGGACGAGCCCAAAGAAGAGCTTGCCTGTGCCCAATAGCCGCCCGCCCGGGCAGGAACCCACTGCAACCTACTGCCTTCAAGCCCTAAATAAAGCACGACCGAGTTGACGTAGTCCGCCTTGGCCAGACAGACAGCCCGAGTGCAAGGTGAAGGTTATTATATTATGCCTTCGAGACAGAACCAAGCAGCGCCCGTCTGGGTTCATCACCACCCACCCGAGCCTGCTGCTTGGCCGGTTTGAATGGGGACCGCTTGGGCTCTGGGCTACATACCTTGCTCCGCTTTGAGTGCACAAGCCTTCTTGCTTGTGTTGCTTCGCCAATGTTTGCACAAACTCCACACAAGCCCAACTGAATTAAGATCTGTTACGATATCCTATTGATATGAATATACGAACCAATTTTTAGTAAGACAAGTATAAAGCCATCATAAAAATCTAAATTCTCAGATTATAAAAAAGAGATAAAATCCAATATATGTATAGAAAAATTATACATTAGGGAGAAAAAGTTTGTTTTGACTTGGAAACTCTAACCAAAAACCACCACAAGAAACTTCGGATATAATCGTTGGAAAAAAAAAGTGACAACCCTTAAATTTACAATCGAATACTTGCATTAGTTTTTTATTCATACCATAATTTGTGAAGAGACTATATTTTCACATAATGACACAAATGAGGGGAACAAATCCAAATCTAGATAACAAATCAATCTCCTATCAGACGATGTAGATGACATATTTTGTCATAAATTGGGATATGAGTACTCAAAATAATCATCTCTAGATTGACACACATCTTGAAATTTTTTCTTATTTTAAATAATTAAGTTTCAAGATCTGTTTCACTCTTTTCTAATTGTGATTTGGTAGTACAAGCTGCTACATAATTACAAAAATATAATCTTTTTAAAATAAAATTAGGGAAGAAAAAATAATATAGCCAATTCAATTAGACAGTGTCATTAAATTAATATTTTTAAATAAGAGATGGATCTAATTAAACACTGTACTACTGTGGCAACTGAAGTCTTCTGACAACCTTTTAGTGGTAGCTTAGTGGGTTGCTAATTTTAAGCACTGCATTTGCTAGTTTGCTACCACTATTGCAAGATCACATTTTTTAAAAATCATTCTTTTTTTCAAGCTTTCTTCAACTGAAGATCAATGATTTATGACATTATATACTACCGACTACAAGTTACAGCAGTGTTATCACCATCACAAATGAAGTATGAAGGTCCATATCACTTTTTCTTAAGCATGGTCTATTTCTTTTCGTCTTGTATGAATTAATTTCTAATAATAGGGAAAAAAAGGGTTGTAAAGTACTTCGATAGGACAAATGTGATAGAGTATAAATCTATTCATGGGGCCTCAACCATCAGCTTAAGCTTTTGGTTGAGTTGGTCCTTTGACATGGTATCAAGAGCCAGCGTGACAAAAAGGTCACGGGTTCGAATCTCATCCGCCCCTCCCTTCTCAGTGGAATATTTCGCGCCAGGTATGAGGGAGGCCTGTGCTGCATCCACACTTCAAGCCCAAAGGGCTCTTGCGTGAGGGGGCGTGATAGAGTATAAATCTATTCATGGGGCCTCAACCATCAGCTTAAGCTTTTGGTTGAGTTGGTCCTTTGACATGGTATCAAGAGCCAGCGTGACAAAAAGGTCACGGGTTCGAATCTCATCCACCCTTCATTTCTCAGTGGAATATTTAGCGCCAGGTATGAGGGAGACCTGTGCTGCATCCACACTTCAATCCCAAAGGGCTCTTGCTTGAGGGGGCGTGATAGAGTATAAATCTATTCCTGGGGCCTCAACCATCAGCTTAAGCTTTTGGTTAGTTTTTTTTATTATATGAAAATGGGCCTGGGTGACCCAATAAGGAGGAGGAGAGTTTAGTCCACTTACAAGTTAGGAGGTTCCATCCTAAAACCAATTGGTGATAGGAGGAGTAACTCCTAATCTTATAAAGTAGTTTATTCTCTCCTTCTTTCTCCAATGTGGGACACTCACAAGTGGGCATTTCATGGGTTTCAACACACCCCCTCACTTGTGAGTGTCTTTAGAATTTAGAGCTAACTGAAAAGGTAATCAGAAATAATCCTCTTAGGGGCTGGACATCCTGTCGAGGTAAACCCTTATCCGGTAGCGATCAAATACCCAGTTAAAACGAGACCCGCAACCCGGGCTCTGATACCATGTCAAAGGACCAACTCAACCAAAAGCTTATGCTGATGGTTGAGGCCCCAGGAATAGATTTATACTCTATCAAAATGTTTGGATAAGTCTATCTCAATTCTCAGTCATTCTTATATACCCAGTCCGTTCTTAAGTAGAGTGTCCATTTTTTTTATTTATGTTCATCCTAAATAAATTTTACCTTATTTTCTATAGAGTGTAGATTATCGGTTATTTTCTATTATCAATACAATATTTAATGTCAATTCTTATTACCTATGTAAATCTAACTAAACCTAACTAAATTCTTGATATGCGTAAAAGTGATTTACGTGCCTTATAATTTGAAACGGAGGGAGTACTATATTGTCATATGCGATCCAGAATTTTATTAATTAGTACTATTTGATATTGATGTTGATTTTTACGAAGCCTATAACTATTAAGTCGAAATGAATAGGACATCCATGTGAAATCGTCTTAACTGAGAGTTACTTTCCATGGAATTATAACAATCTAATTTTGTACTTATCATCACATCCAAAAGTAGCAAATGTAGACCCCAAATTACAATTTGATTTAGATGGAATGATTTAGTGCAAAAGCTTATACTTTTAGCATGAATCTTAAGAATTAAATCATACAAAAAAGCATAATCATCATATCAATTGTACTTAGTTGCCAAATTACAATCATATAATTGTAAGACAATCAACAATGGAAAAGAGGTGGGTGTCCCATCACATAGTGATTAACTATTTACCAGATCCGGCCCTTAACATGTTCAAAATGGGACATGGAACATGGTCTCATTTTCAAAGAGGCTCCCAAATTGGGAAAAAAAATCTTTATTCATAAAAGACTTGAAATTGATAGTAAAAATGTATGCAAGTTTCTTGAATTCAACTCTTCTTGGAATGTATCAAAAGATTTTGAATAGAAAATTTTAGTTGATGCATATTTATTATTTGCTTTATGATAGAGTATAAATCTGTTCATGGGGCTTTAACCATCAGCTTAAGCTTTTGGTTGAGTTGGTCTCTCTTGATGTGGTACCGGATGCAGCGTGACAAAAATGTCACGGGTTAGAATCTCATCCACCCCTCTTTTCTCAGTGGAATATTTAGCACCATGTATGAAGGAAGCCTGTGTTGCATCCACACTTCAAGCCCAAATGGCTCTTGCGTGAGGGAACTTGATAGAGTATACTAGCTGTTAATGCACGCGATGCGTGCGACGACATTTTCCCAAATCAAACCACTACTCCCCAATTACCATACCTATATTTCTTAATTTCACGCAATATTTTTTCTCTCTATTCAATTGAACATCATCTTCATCAATTTCCCCCAATTCAAACCACACACTCGATTTTTTTTCTCTCTCTATTCAATTGAGACCATCGATTATTAGCTGAGGATTATCTCAAGCAAGTTGCAGAGTTGGCTTTAACGGTCATGGAATTGGCTTTTGCTCAGCCCGTCATGGATTGTCGAGCTTGCTTGTGGTCATGACCCAAGCTCTGTAGTTTATGTTGAAATTCGATTATGGGCACAATTTTTTGATTTTAATATATGGGTTTAAGTATTTTTTATTATTTCCCCCGAATTCGAGTTCTCATATTATGTGTTAATTCTTTTTAATATTTGGGCACGAATATTAAAGTTATATTAACGAAATTTGATTTTTTGATTTTAATATATGGGTTTTAAGTATTTTTTTCTCAAATTCTTTTTAATATATGGGCACAAAAACAATTCGAGTTCTCATATTTTGTGTTAATTTTTTTATATCCAAGGGACGAATATTGAAGTCATTTTTGATGAAATTTCATTTTTTTCGACTATTTATGATGTAATTTTAATTTGAATTTCAACTATCCACGAATTAAATTTTAAATAAACTGTAATTTAAGTTATATTTTTCTTTTGGAAAAAAATATAATACATCACATATTCGTAAGAGTTACTGTAATTTGAGTTTAATTTTACTCGAACATAGTACATATTTTTATGATTTATTGAACATAGAACAACACACATAATTTTATTTTCAATGACGAATTGAATACATGATTAACGATAAAAAATCGACCAATCTCAGAGTTTTGTATTTGAGAATGTCGTGAAGCTCCAATCTATGAATAGAGTTGATGTTTTTTTTTGGAGTTTTTGTTTGTAATTGAGTTTGTGTTGTGGAAAAAAATTGATTTGAGAGGATGTTATGCCGTGTATTTTTTATTTTTTTTTGCTATTGTATGTAGTATTAACGTATGGTAAGTTCTTGATTATGAATCTTTTCTATTGGCAAGCTTATATGATTGAATCTTATATGACTTGATTGGGTTTAAATTTGATTTAATTTGATTTAATTGATATTTTTGTTTTGGCAAGTTTATGCATGGAATTGGGGTTGGTTAGGTGGCCAGAGGTGCATTTAAGTAAATTTCAAGGGGGACACCATTGCTCCCCCCTTGGTTTATATAATAGAGATAAATCTATTCCTGGGACCTCAACTATCAATTTAAGCTTTTGGTTGAGTTGGTCTCTTAACAGTTTACTTACATATTTTAGTGAATTATTTGAATTTTTAATACAAAGACGTATTATTCAATATTAGTATAGGACCTCTATATTGCTCGGACCGGCACTACTATCTACAACAAAACTATAGATTTTCATCTCTTTGAGGGATAGAAAATCGTTTTGTTAAGTTCTTCAATAAAAGGAGCACACAAAAATAACTCGCATGAGAAATTAATAGCTACAACAGGACAAGGCTGAGTCAGATCCCTCATTACCAAAACAAAGCATATGCCATGCAACAACTGACAAAACTCCACCCTATCTATTTATATGAAATCATCTTGTTCTTCTTATATAAAATGACTACTACATAGCACCATTTAAATAAATATAGTAGAATAAAATGAGAAGTACAAACTACAAAGCAGAAAGCATCAATTATCAAGGCTGAATGGTAAAAGCTGTTTTGTACAAATAATTGTCTCCACAAATCATTTTCAAAAAGTTCTGTTTTTATCTGTTGAAATGGACCCATAAAGACTCAATAAGAGTATAAAATTCAAGTACTTTGTATGATCTCATATTAATGCATTATTGAGTCAATTAATAATAGTGGTTGAAAATAATAATAGTTCAAATACTAATAAATGAGCTAATAGATAGTACTAATATTTTTGGCAAAAACAAATGTAGAACTTGCTTAACATTTAAAAATTGATATAAAAACTAAAAAAACATAATTATGTTAGTAGTTACCAAATAACTTGTTAAACCCTGGAAAAAGTAATAAAAAAAAGCTGATAAATTCAATTAACTACTCATCGATAAAACAAATACAATGTAAACTAGGGAGGGAAACTAACAATATGATCAAATTCTGATGTAATTCTTACTAGGTAAATTAGGGATCAAATGTGTACAACCTTCTTTTATAAAATGAAAAATATCAAAATTATAAATTTTTTTATTAGAAAAGATAATTGGTTTGAAGATCAATTATTGTTAGGGTACTAGCTTGCAATGGTAAGATTAAGGACTCTGCCACACTGGAACCTCTTGCAGGTTAACCCAGTCCAGGTTTGCGGGCAGCAGGCAGACACTCTAAGAGTGGTGGGTGGTAAAGGGAAACTGATAGAGTCTAAAACTAATCCTAGGACTCCAACCATCAACTTAAACTTTTGGTTAAATTGGTCATTTGACATAGTATCGGAGCCATCATGAAATAAAGGTCACGAGTTCAAATCTCATCCGCCTATAAAACTATTCATGGGATCATTTGGCAAAAAACTCTCTCCCAATTAGGCCAAACTTAGCTCAATATAGTAAAATTATATATATATATATTAAAGGTAAGATGAAGTCTCTTGCAAGGAAGGGGGGAAATTGGGGATTCGTCCTTGCAAGAGGTGGGACTCGATCCCTTGACCTCTGGGATCGGAGGAATAGCAAAATTATACTTACCTAGTTATCTTACCCATAATTACATTAAGAATAGAAACATAAATGATAAAACAAAGTATGAACTGAATAATACTAAATAAATAAAAACAAAGACAGCTCACCCTGCTCTCCCTTTCAATTTTTTTGCATAAAAAACACTGCCATCTCCCCTGCTTTTCCACCCCACACTCTCAGCACCCACACCATAGTTTATAAACAAATGAAGAAAATAATAGCCATCTAAAATTCCATTTAT
The DNA here is from genome assembly GCF_026745355.1 of Beta vulgaris subsp. vulgaris. Taxonomy (NCBI): domain Eukaryota; kingdom Viridiplantae; phylum Streptophyta; class Magnoliopsida; order Caryophyllales; family Amaranthaceae; genus Beta; species Beta vulgaris. The sequence continues at coordinate 62,470,717 of NC_079206.1, read as the reverse complement.
CTTTGCCTAAACATATAATAATATCATGAACTTAGCTGTTCTTGGATCCAGAGATTCTGGGTCTTATTGCATTTTATTAATCCCTTGGTATTGTAATTCACTTTCACATACATACTAACAAACATTAGTTTAGTTTATAGGATTTTCACAACTCAAAACTTATCTATCCTTTCTAAACTCCTAAACTACCACAATAACAAACAACTACCCTTATAACTTGTAAGTTCTACCTCGATCTCTCTTCCTTTTTTGGTGTGTGCTGTTTTTTTCATTGAAGTTTGTAGCTTCTTCTAGGGAGAAACAGCCATATTCTCTTTTAGCATCAATTACTAGCTGCTTACTTAAGCAATAAAACAACTTGTTTTTAGTCTTTCTTTGTATAATTGTAATGCCTGTTAATCATCCATGGCACCATCACCTCCACTCCCACCTCATATTTCTTATCTTCATACTTGCTATGTCCTTCAAACCGGCCTTCGCCATCAACCCACAAGGCGAGGCGCTCCTCTCTTGGAAACGAACCTTAAACGGATCGATTTCGGCCTTAAGTAACTGGAACACAAGTGATCAAACACCATGTAAATGGTTTGGGATCACTTGTAACTTTAAGAATGAAGTGATGGAGTTAAACTTGAGGTATATAGATTTACATGGCAATGTACCTTCAAATTTCACCTCATTATTGACCTTAACAAAGGTTACCCTAGTGGGAGCAAATCTCACTGGTACAATCCCAAAAGAGTTGGGATTACTCCAAGAGCTTAAGTCCTTAGACTTAAGTGACAATGCCTTAAATGGTGAAATCCCAAGTGAGATATGCCACTTACCCAAGTTAGAACAACTTTACCTTAACACAAATCAGCTTGAAGGTTCAATACCCATTGAACTTGGGAATTTAACTAGCTTATCTTGGTTGATTATCTATGATAATCAACTTAGTGGTACAATCCCAAGTACAATAGGAAACCTCAAGAATCTACAAGTGATAAGAGCTGGTGGAAATAAGAACCTTGAAGGTAATTTGCCCTTAGAGATTGGCAATTGTACTAATTTGGTAATGCTTGGATTAGCTGAAACTAGTCTCTCAGGGTCTCTTCCTTCAACTATAGGCAACCTCAAGAAACTCGAAACGCTTGCCATTTACACCGCCCTTATCTCCGGTGAAATCCCACCAGAGATCGGTGATTGTAGCAATCTTGAAAGCATATATCTCTACGATAACTCGATCTCAGGTTCGATTCCACCTCACTTAGGGAACCTTAAGAACCTCCAAAACCTGCTGCTTTGGCAAAACTCTTTGGTGGGCACAATCCCTTCTGAGTTAGGAAAGTGCACCAATCTTGTTATTGTAGATATGTCATTAAACTCATTGACAGGTAGTATACCAGCATCATTTGGAAACCTGACAAAGTTGGAAGAATTACAACTGAGTGTAAATCAAATATCTGGTCCTATCCCAACTTCTTTGGGATCATGCACAAGTCTCACCCACATTGAGATTGATAACAACCAGTTAACTGGTGTGATCCCATCTGAGTTGGGACAGTTAACCAATCTTTTACTCCTCTTTTTGTGGCAGAACAAATTAGAAGGAAACATCCCACAAAGTTTAGCATACTGCAAGAACTTAGAAGCCATTGATTTCTCAACAAACAGCTTAACTGGGATCATTCCAAAAGGGATTTTTCAGCTACAAAAACTCAACAAATTTCTGTTATTATCCAACAATTTGTCGGGCCCACTTCCACCAGAAATCGGGCAGTGTAGTTCATTGATAAGATTCAGAGCAAGCAACAACAAGCTCATTGGGGCAATTCCTCGAACACTTGGTGCGCTTAAAAATTTGAACTTCCTCGATCTTGGGAATAACCGGATTACCGGAGTTATACCGGAAGAAATCTCCGGTTGCCGGAATCTCACTTTTCTCGACCTTCATTCAAACTCCATTTCTGGGTCTTTACCTGTAAGTTTGAGCTCTCTTTTTTCTCTTCAATTTATCGATGTTTCAGATAATATGATTGAAGGGAAATTAAGCAAAAATATTGGGTCACTGAGTTCACTCACTAAACTCGTTCTTGGGAGGAATAAACTCAATGGGTCAATTCCTAGTGAGATTGGGTTATGTTCGAAGCTTCAAATGATCGATTTCGGCAACAATCAGTTTTCCGGTGAGATTCCGGCGACTATTGGGAATATTCCGGGGCTTGAGATTGCTTTGAATGTAAGTTGGAATCAACTTTCCGGTGAAATACCGCCGGAGTTTTCGTCTCTCACTAAGCTCGGAGTCCTTGACCTTTCTCATAACAAGTTTTCCGGCGACCTACATTCTCTTGAGGCTCTCCAGAACCTCGTGGTTCTAAACATATCCAATAATGAGTTCTCGGGAAGTGTGCCCGTCACGCCGTTTTTCTCGAAGCTTCCGCCGGCGATGCTTGCTGGAAACGCGGGTCTTTGCGTCGTCGGTGATCGGCGGTGCGCTGTCGCAGGTGGCGGCGCCGGTAGAAGGGCGAGGGTGGCGATGGCGGTGCTTCTTTCGATCGGTTCCGTGTTGCTCCTTGTGGCTCTCTATATTATATTTGGCGGGGCTCGATATTTGCGCCGGTCCCACAGAAATGACATGGAGTGTGTGGATGATGACGTGGAGATGTGTCCGCCTTGGGAGGTCACGTTGTACCAGAAGCTTGACCTCTCGATAGTTGACGTGGCAAGGAGCATGATCGCCGGGAATATCGTTGGTCGAGGGCGGTCTGGTGTTGTTTATCAGGTAATGCTCGCATCGGATATTACCATTGCTGTTAAGAAATTTCGGTCAGCTGATAAGCTCTCAACGGCGTTCTTCTCGTCGGAGATCGCCACATTGGCTAGGATTCGACATCGGAATATTGTTAGACTATTGGGTTGGGCAGCTAATAGGAAGACTAAGCTTTTGTTTTATGATTATATGGTAAATGGCACCCTTGGTGCATTGTTACATGAGAGTGGCACTAGCACTGGTGTAGTGTTGGAGTGGCATACTCGATTCAAGATAGCACTTGGGGTAGCAGAAGGGCTTGCTTATTTGCATCATGATTGTGTACCAGCGATTGTTCATCGAGATATTAAGGCACATAACATATTGTTGGGAGATCGATATGAAGCTTGCATTGCCGATTTTGGTCTTGCTAGACTTGTGGAAGATCAAAGTAGGTCATTTTCTGAAAGTCCACAACTTGCAGGATCGTATGGATACTTTGCTCCTGGTATGTATCAAAATCTACCCAACTATATACTTCATTCTATCATTTCATTAAAGTTGTGTTACATGCATCTTCTTTAAATAACTTGTTACTTATCTTTTGTTACTTATCTTTTGTTATAATCAAATAAAATCATACTAGGCTATGAATTAAGACAGTATATAACAAACGGAGAATTCTTATTTTCGTTTACCGAGAAATTATAACCAAATATTTCAATTCTGCATAGGTAAAATGATTATGATATTTACTTATTGTGTGCTTTATTTTGTTTGTAGAATATGCATGTCCTGTGAAGATCACGGAAAAGAGCGATGTGTTTAGTTATGGTGTAGTTTTGCTAGAGATAATCACCGGAAAGAAGCCCGTCGATCCTTCATTTCTAGAAGGGCAACACATTATTCAATGGGTTCGAGAACACTTGAAGAGTAAAAAAGACCCAGTTGAAATCATCTATGACAAGCTCCAAGGCCATCCGGATACACAAATTCAAGAGATGCTCCAAGCATTAGGCATCGCGTTGCTATGTACTAGCAACCGCGCAGAGGATCGGCCTACAATGAAAGATGTTGCTGTATTGTTGAAAGAGATTAGACACGAAACAGGTAACGAGGGCCATAAACCAAGTAGCAACAACTCAAAAAAGCAAGAGAATCCTCCAAATTCCTCGTCAACATCAAAAACCCCACCTCAATTGTTGCTTATGCAAGAATCGTCCAATAGTTCACTTGCATATTCATCTTCATCCCCAACTTACCACTCACAAAATCAATAATGTATGGGCATTAAGTGCTAAGATTAGTTTTTGATTTGCATATTCTACTAATAGATAGGTAGAACACTAGGTGCTTGATAAGGAATTGTAAAGTGTTAGTTAGTGACATTATTTATCCAATGTAAGATAGACATATGAAGATGAGCAATACTGAGTGTACAGTGAATTCATATAATTTGTTATTGCCTTTTTGGTGATTCTACCAAATATCTCATGGCAACTCTTTATCAACGAAATAAGTTAAAATAAAGAGTTTTTAAAGGCTTGTGAAAAGCAGCCACTATAACACTATATTCGAGTGATCATGGGCTGGGGCGGGCCGGGTTCGAGCCGCGCCTAAAAAAATTACCCATTGGTCGGGTCGGGCTAAATTTCGGGTCAAAATTGGACCGGAACAAAAGACTAAAAAATCATTTTTGGCTTGCCAAAAACAAAAAAATCTACCCAAAAACTGGTTGGGATGACCTGATCAGGTCTACAATATATACTATATCTCAAACACCCTTATATACCTCTCGATGTACCTAGAAATGATATATATCAAGTGAAATAATTTCAAATAAGAAAATTTTAAATTATTGGTAAAACCCTAAAATGAAAAAAGTATTAAAAAACTACGAATAGAGTATATAATACTGAAAAAAACTGTACTCAGTTAGCACTTCCCAAAAAATCAACCCACTTCAAGTTTACTTTAAATTTAACTAGACGTATATTACGCATTCTTGCTAATTAAGGCTACTTTTTTTGTATTGTATTGGGGCTCGGGCAAGAGTTTTAATATTTTGAGTACTCCCAGTTAGGGCTGTACAAAATCTAGGGTCAGACCATAATCCGGACCGAGCAGGACCGTAATTTGGATCGGACCGGTTCGAAGATTGTGGTCCGATACTCAGTGGATTTCTAGTCCGTTTCGATCCAAATCTGAAAAATTCCATGCCGAATAAGTGGATCGGGATTTCAGTTATTTTAGTAAAAAAAAAAAAGAAAAGATTATATGTTAAAAAAAGTTAAAAAGGTAGGATGTTAAAAACCTACTAATTTTTTACCTCTAGGATTATTATTATTAAAAATATTAAATTTCAATGTATCTAATTTAATATTATCTTAAAATCAAATAAAGAAGATTTTTCTTTAAAAATATAGATAGTCCAATAGGTCCAAAACTGACCGCACCGAAAATTTTCCAATCCATATCGAAACGGACCTGGTTTTTTTGATCTGGTCGCGGTCCAAAAAAACCAATTTTCCGGTTTAGAAAGGTGCATACCCCTACTAGTCACAGCCCAATTAAGCTCAATTAGTTTGAGAATAGGGAGAGGCTGACTGGGTAAGAAAATTCTACTTGAAAGTACCTCAAATTGAATTTTAACCCTATGATCATAAGGAACGATATCTAACCACTAAACTAAGACAAAATTAATTGCTGCTAAGACTATGAATAAATAGATGTGCACCATTTTGTGATTTCACCATCAAGTCATTATATGTCTTTTCTTCAAAAGAAGGCTAGGGGGGGCCGGGGATTGTGTCGGATGTGTGTGTTTGTGCGTGAAATGTTGGCCTTTTGGCCATGTTATTTTTGTCTCCCTAAAGGGTCGTAATTCCGAAAGTTGGATAAGACATATGGGAGGTCTTGAGAGTTTGCATAAATGATTGTGTGAACGGACATTGATACATCTACCCACCGGGTAGACTACCCGCTACTAATAGATAATTAAAATATAAGTATTTAAGTCTAGTTGGATTCCACTATCATAATTACCACAACCTTATATAATGGGGTGGGTAGTCTACCCGGTGGGTTAACCAAGTTTTTTCCTTGTGTGAACCCTTGCTCTTTTATGCTTTCTATATATACGGCTAATTCCTAGTATGTATCTATATGCTTACTTTCTAAATAAAATGTCTCTTTTGTTTAGAAATTTAGCCTCTTTACAATAAAATTTATTTCTCCAACTATTGTTACCATTATCTCATTCGTTACTTTTTTTTAAGAATTATAAAAGATAATGACTTAGATAGGATTCGATCCCACACTTTAAGAACCAATCCCACAAGATTCTATAAACTTAACAAATGAACTAAAAATACTCAATATGTTTCCTAAAACTTACTCCTCACTTCACTTTGAGAGGGGGCCCAGCAAGAAGTACAAAAGTGACGGGGTAAACTGAAAAGGTGAAAAGATAAGTTATAAAGTAAGAGAGAGAACTTTAAGGTAGGTTCTTAAGAGTGGGTCACATGAATGACGAAAAATGATAAATTAAAGTAGATGAAACATGTTATCAAATAGAGAAAAAGTAACAGTGTGGATTAAAAAGAAACACCAAAAAGAAAAGTGTATAAATGAAAAGGAAATGAAGGTAGTATACAAGTAAGGAATGAAACAGACAAAAATGCTATTGCTTAGTGCAAATCTAATATGCAATCAAAAAATTCAATCGGAAAAATATTACATCGGAAACCCGAATATATGATTTTCCGCGTGACTTTATATATTATATCAATAAACACGTATGTTACTTTACTTAATCTAATTTCTCTAAAATTCAACACAAGAATTATCAACGCACACTCAATTTCTTAAAAATTATATCGCATAAATACTCAAAAATGAGATGAAAAATTCCATGTTTGTTAGTACTATCAACTATCAAGGCCCCTACCAATACCATGTGCTTTAAAAGACATACAAGAATAAATGATGGCCTAGTATTACATTACATGCTAAGTTGCAAGGAAAGAGGCAAGTCTTTAAGTGTAACTGTGTGCCTATATATAGATATAGCTCAGAAACCATTATGTACAAAATCACACGGCTTTCTAATTTTTGGACCTTCATCATGTGAATCACATTATGGCTGGCTTTTCAGGAGGCAAGAGTGGTTGATTTTAGTAGACTATAATAATATCAAAATAATAGGAAATCAAAATTCTTGTCAAAAAGATCGAACCAAAATTTGATGTTATTGAGTGTGTGAATTTACTATCAACCGGGTAAGAAACTTAATACTCACCAAATGACGGCTATAAAAACAATTACAGAATAATAAAAGGCAACTAATAAGTACGAAGTATTGTATTAGGCTCCTCACAGATAAATCATTTATTGCAATTTGCAAGGGTGTACATATAGGGAAAGATTGATAGGGCCGAGCTTTATTAATAACTAAAAATCAAGCGCCTTCCAGGTTGAGATATCTTAGGAAAGAGCCTCAACAAGCACCCATTAGAAAGAACTAATCTAGCCGCTAAATGTGCGACGACATTCCCGACTCTTCTCACATTATTACAAGAAAACATATCAAAGTTCATATATGTATTAGAGTCCTCCCTGTTAGAACAGACAGTACGCAATGGCAGAAGAGAAATCTTTTAAGACTGTGCGTGGTAGGAGACCACTGACTTGAAAGCAATTACGGCCCGACAACGGTGGTAATCGATTTGGCCGGAACGCTCCCAAGGTTAACACAGTAGCCTAGACTGCCACCACTAGCAGAATAAGCTTTGGAGAAAACACGAAACCCAGGAAAAGAGAGAGAAGAAAAGAGAAGGAAGAGAGTGTTTTTTGTGTGTCTCATAAATTGATCAGAGGCACTGATTTATAGGAGAAAATCAGGACAGAAAAATGGACGGCAATAAATAGGCGGATAATAAGGGATTGCCATCAATCTTGTAACGGTCAAAACGTTACAAAACAAACCGCCACACACGCGCTCAATCCCGGGTCCAAAACTTTAGTTAAGTTAAGTTTATTCCCCAAAGCCCAAGGCCCAGTCCGGGCGGGGCGCGTGTGTGATAGCAAGCCCAAACCAAACATGACATCCAACCACAAAAGCATATCTCAAGTACCAACTCAATGAAAGGAATGAGGGAGGGAAATACTTCCTCCGTTTCTAAATAAGTGCAACATTTGCATAGTGTTTACTATTCACAGTTTAAACTTTAATTAGCTTTGGTGATTTAGGGTTTAGGAAAAACATAGTCATGTGGGATCTTGTTAGATTCCTCTGAATGTGAATTTTTTTAATATCAACTTTTTATAATTTTTACTTATTGATAATTGAAGATATTAATGGTTAAAATAATGCATTGGCAAACGTGAAAACAAGAAGTGTTGCACTTATTTAGAAACGGAGGAAGTAATATATAAACAAGGAGACATTCCCTCCCACAAGCAATGTGGGACAAGTACCAGCATGATCCACCAATTCATGTAGGGGCCCATAACTCCTTTGAAAATCAAGACTTTGGAAATGTTGGGCTGGAAATGGAAACCCAGCAGATTCAGTTTTTGAACATTCGCAACAATCCACAACCCTCCTTGGAGTCTAGCTCTCAAGCAAGTGTATGGACTTATTCTTTTGGCACTGAACCAGTTAATGGAATCATTGACTGGCCGGCCTTTTGGGCTTCGTATTGGGGAGAGGGGGTTAATATAAGAAGGAATTCGCCTCAAACACCTCTTGCTTACCCTGGCTATAACTCATCACTTCAGTCAGGATCTTCTAGCTCTTTCCATCTTGCTGCTCCTGACGTTCCTGCAGATCAGTTTTCTCATCTTCACTTGTTCCCTCTCATGGAGAATTCTGGTATTTTGAGCAATGCTAATGAGTTTGCAAAGGCAGAATTTGGGGTTGGTGGTCAGTTGGGTATGCAGAATAATCAGAAAATGGAAATCCAAGATGTAACGGGGATAACACCAACTCAGTTAGCAGGGCAGAGGATTGATAAATTGGAGGAGGAAAGAGGGAAGTCCCGGTTTCAAGAAGGGGTAATGCCTGAGGGGAAGATGGCAGCAGGAGATGATGATGATGTGTCGGACAAAAAAGGTAAGAAATTTGCTAAGCGCTTTGCGGAATTTGGAAGTAATGAGCAGTGCATGAAGAAGCCTAGGATAGCCCCTCAACCTAGGTCACCAAGGAATAAATATGTTATTGTTCAAGCTCTCCCGGCTCCAAATAAAAGATCTTTTGAAGAAGTCATGCCAGTGATGGAGGAAGTTGTTTCTGATTTTGACAAGAGATGCAAGGACTGGATGGAGGAACAGAAGGTTATGATGGAGAAGAGGAGGAAAGAATTCAAAGCTGCTAGATCTGAAATGGAACGTTTAAGCCGTGAGGCTGGGCTGGAACAGCCTCCAAGGAGCCCATGAAGACATTGTTCTGGAATTGTAGGGGATTAAATTCTGCGGACTCCCCTACAATTCCTTACCTATGTTGGTTGGTCCGCAAATTTTCCCCTGATATCATGTTTCTGACGGAAACCAAGGCGGATAGTAGTTTAATTTCTAAGTTGGCCAAAGTTTTTGGGTTTAGTTCAAATGTAGCGTCTATCGCAGTAGGGAATGCAGGGGGGTTAGCTTTATTTTGGCATGATCATGTAAATATGGATGTCTATCATAGCTCTTCTAACTTTTTTGCTTGTAAGATAGAGGATGTTCTAGGAGAGCAAAGTTATAAATGGAAAATAATTTTCTTGTATGGATCGCCTTATATTAGTCTTCGTCAAATCATTTGGGAGGAAATTGCCTCAATGGTGGATATCACGAAGGAAGACGTTCTGATTTGCGGAGACTTTAATCAAATTGAATATTTGGATCAAAAATGGGGAGGATCCCAAAATATACCGGGAAGAGAGGAGTTCTCAGAATGGAGAGCTAGCCTAGGATTGGTAGAGATTCAATCAGTAGGACCAAGATTCACATGGTGCAACAACAGATCGGAGGGTGATAGAATATATGAGAGATTGGATAGGGTTTATGGGTCGGAAGAATGGGTTCAGAAACATCCTGATGCGATTTCTCTTAACCTTCCAATTATGGTGTCAGATCATAGTCCAGTAATTTTATATACGGAGGCAATCAGACCGAAGAGGAAAGGGTTAATCAAAATGGAGGCATGGTGTCTCGACTTTCCAGAGGTTGGGGAGATGATAAAGGAAGGATGGAAGGAGTTAAGAGGAGGTTCCCCGATGTTTCGTGTCGCTAGACAGTTAGCATCAACAAGATACGAAATGTTTAAATGGTGTAGAGAGTTTAGGAGCAGAAATGGTATTGTCTGGGATGATTTCACAATGCAATGCGAAGAGGCCCAACTTGAAGACACTAGTATTTTGTTCGCAGAGAAGGAGGAGCGGATTAGAAAAGAAGTGAGGGAAAAATTAGACATCCAGCTCCAGTATTGGCGACAACGAGCCAAAGGGAAATGGACAGCAATGGAAGATACGAATAGCAAATGGTTCTACAGGAGAGCTAAAGCGAGGAAACGAAAGAATGAAATCCTGATGATCAAAAATAAGGAAGGGAAATGGATTACAGACAGCAAAGGAATCCAAGATGTTATGCTTGACTTCTTCAGAAATATATTTCGGGTAAATGAAGGGCCTTTTGAGAAGGAGCATTCTAATGGATCATTCCAATTGAATGCGCCCCTCCCGCAGGTTACTCTCCAACAAGCGAATGGATTGCAGGAAAGAGTTTCTATTCATGAAATTAGACAAGCAGTAATGCAGATGTCTCCGATGAAGGCCCCTGGACCAGATGGCATTCCGGCCATTTTCTATCAAAAGCACTGGAATTCGGTTGGGCCGAGTGTCACGGCTGCTGTACAATATTTTTTTGACAGTGGTTATATTCTTCGTGAGTGGAACTCAACCTTGATATGCTTGATCCCAAAAGTATCGCAACCGGAGGAAGCAAGCCAGTTCAGACCCATAAGCCTATGCAATGTCATTTATAAAATAGCCTCTAAAGTCTTGGTTAATAGATTGAAACCTATCATTCGGGAGTTAGTGTCCCCGGTCCAGAACGCTTTTGTCCCGGGAAGGTTGATGTCAGACAATTGCCTAATCGCCCATGAGCTAATTCGTCGAATCAAATTACAAAAAAGTGGCAAAATCTTCATGGCTGCCCTGAAGGTGGATATGTATAAGGCATACGACAAGGTTGATTGGAGCTTTTTAAATTGGCTACTGGAGAAAATGGCCTTTCCCCAGAAGTTCAGACACTGGATAATGCAGTGTGTTTCCACGGTCTCATACTCGCTTATAATCAATGGGGAGCCAAGTAGAAAATTTAAACCTTCGTGTGGGCTAAGGCAATGGGATCCTCTTTCGCCGTATCTATTTATTTTAGTGATGGAAGCATTTTCACGGCTAATCACGTATGCTGAGTCCCAGGATTTAATTGAGGGTATCAAAATCTCTCGTTCTAGTCCACCAATTTCCCATTTGTTCTTTGCAGACGACTCTCTGCTTTTCTTCAAAGCAAAACCTCAATCCTGTGCTACGGTTAAAAGTTTAATAACGGATTTTAGCAAGCTCTCGGGAGAGGTCATCAACTTCTCCAAGTCAGTTATCATGTTCAGCCCGAATACCCCGCAGAAGTTCAAACGGTACATGCGAAGCATCATTGGCACGCAATCAGCGGAGACAATTGGGAAATACTTGGGTAATGATATTGAAGTGGATGGTCGAAATTCAGCAAAATTCCATCAAGTTGTTGATAAAATTAACAAGAAAGTTGGAGACTGGAGTAGCCTAACCCTATCCCATGCGGGTAAGATTTTGTTTATTAACGCTATTCTTGCGGCAATGTATCAACATGTTCTTTCGGTTTTCTTACTTCCTAAAAAAATACTGGAAAGTATTAATAAAATCTTTGCGAGGTTTCTCTGGAGAAACAATAATACGAACCAGGGTATTTTTTGGAGGCGAAGGGAGGTAATTGAACTACCGAAAGGGATGGGGGGATTAGGAATCAGAAATGTTAGAGCCTACAACCTCGCCCTGCTTGCCAAGCAAGCAATGAGAATCCATGAAAGGAAGGACTCATTGGTGCATACAATACTTGTTTCAAAGTATGGAGCTTCCCCGGTTAATCATGGTCTAAGGGGAGTGAAAGTTACAGGTGCCTCATGGGGGTTCCAAGGGCTTTGTAAAGCTATTCACGAGTGTCGTCATGGATTTAGCCGAGTGGTTGGTAATGGTGCTAACATTCGTGTTATGGAAGATAGATGGGTGGAAGGAGAGCCCATTCAGCTGAAAACGGGGGTCTCACTGGTGAACAGAAACATATCTAGGGTAGCAGATTTGATGCATTCAGGCCAACAACAATGGAATGTGCCTCTCATCAGGGAAATCTTTCACCCAAGCTCGGCAGAAAGGATTCTTGGAACTCACCTACCTAGAGAAAAAGATGTAGAAGATGAAGTTGTATGGAGTAGGAAGGATTCGGGGAAAATTTCTGCGAAAGATGCATACTCTCTTCTCCTCAGCAATTCTAAGGGTCGGGAAAGCACCACCATGGACAGAGCTTTTTGGGGTCGAGTATGGAGTATGAATGTTAAACCTAAGTGGAAGGTCTTCTTGTGGAGACTTTTTAACAAGGCTCTAGCTGTCCAGACAAATTTAGAAAAAAGAGGAATATTGGGAAGGGCGAAGTGTGAATTATGCCTTGCATGTAAGGAAGACGAGAGCCATTTATTTAGAGATTGTCCTTTAAGTAGTCGAGTATGGCTGGGGTCACATCTGGGGATTCAAGTGTATGGTAGCAGTTTGATACCAATTGCGGAATGGGCCGCGAATTTTTTGAGGAAATTTTGGAAGGAAGATGGCGGAAACTCTGAGCGTGGGCTCTGGTTTTGTGCGATCCTTTGGTCGATATGGACGCATAGAAATAACGTCATTTTCAGAGGAGTCACACCAAATCCGTACCAGGTACTGAAGACAGCAGAAGGACTAGTGTATGGGGATACCCAGAGGTCAGAGGATAGAAATAAGGCTTGCAAGGATAGCAAGAATCAGCTATCATTGGGGAAAGATAGAGAAATCTTCTCTTATGGAAGACAGCATGGTCAGCAAATCATCATTGAAGTTGATGGAGCTTGGAAACAGGTGAGGAAAAAGAATGTCTCTCTAGCGGGCATCGGATGGATGGCGAAGGAAGGATCAAGAGTTTTATTCAGAGGTAATGATGTGGTGAAAGCAAATTCGGCATTACAGTGTGAAGGTCTTGCGACTCTACGAGCGATAGATGAAGCCATTAGGTGTGGAAAGAAGGATATTCGGATTCTGACGGACTCTGTGAAGCTAATCCACGCCTTAAATAACAAATCGTCTCCCATTCAATTGATCAATGTATGTAAGGATATATATAGCTTATGTAATAAAATTAATAGTTGTGAAGTTGTTAAGGTAGATCGAGGTCTAATCGAGGAGAGTCATAAACTGGCGACTAGCGCAAGGAAGGGTATGTTAGTCTAGGTTGTCTGTTTTTTTGCTGTACTTGCTGCCAAAAAAAAAAAAAAAAAAAAAAAAAAAAAAAAAAAACATTCGCTACATTAATTGTATCATACTCAACCTCCATCATTTCAAACTTAAGCCTCTAAGCCACCAACACCCCAACCCGAACAGACATCATTTCACCCACTACGCATTCGAGCCAAAAACATACCATTCTATTGAGTGCCCACAAGTACCTCACCCACATCCGATCGACTTAAGATCACTTGAAGGCCACATGAGTACATGACCTTACTCACTCCCTCCACAATGGTAACATCTATGTTCACCTTATTTAAATGGATCAGATTATTGTCAAGGATTTTTCAACCTATTGTACACGAACACGATACGGATACGGATACGGACTTTGCGAGCTCTAATAAAAGAGAAGTCTGTACTACACAGAAATTGAGAGGAAAGGAGCATGTAACTTTCATAATTCATTTAATGAGTTAGCAAAATCAATGTCCAACTATATGGACCCCATATCTAAATTTTTGTGCCATGCTTCTTTTTTCAGTTCTTCAATCTCCATCTCTCTTTTATTTCCTGATCTTTACATGTCTGCATGACTTTAACTAACCTTTTTGGATAGTATTTTTGCTATTTTGATTGATTTAAGAGTTATCCCAAAACAATAGAATAGATAAATTCCACTAAGGCAAGTATTGTAATTTTTAGAATGGAAGAAATATATAATTAAAAAGAATTTGTATATTATTATATTTCAGAATTTGTTATATGTAATAAGCATAATTAAATTTACATAAATAGTAATGTGATTTTAGGTGTTACCAAATGCTTAGACCCTATTCAGTTGAAGAAAAAACATTTCAACGGAAGATAGTTCTCAATGCAAAAATATTTTCTACTAAAAAATGCAATTGAAGATTAATTTACTTTTGTTTAGTTTTTCGGCAGCATTGTTAGAGAGAAATTGAAAAATGAGAAATAGGAGGGGATCGAAAGGAGAAAAGGTGGAAGGTAAAAAAGACAAATAAGGAGGAAAATGTGACAATCTTGTTTATAATTCATGGGTTATCTAGTCTTTATACAACTTCTCACCCAAAAACTACTATTTTTTCGTATGAACTTTCGTAGATAGGCTCGCAATTTGGCCTTAATCGTCATAAAATAGTATCAATATCGAACCTTAAACTAGCCGACCTGAATTTAATAGTTGGTACCACAAGTCACAACATAGACAAACTAGTGAGATTATGGGGGTATTTGGTTGCGAGAGTTTTGGGGTAAAAAGAGGTTTAACTAGTCCAATCAAATCTCTAATAAGAGTTTTTTGTTAATAGAGGATTGAAAGAGATGTTTGAGCCCAAATAGCTAATTTGAAAAATTTACTAGTAGAAGCTTTTTAGATGAGAGGTTTGTGAATTTAATTGTGTAATGACTAATATATCCTAAAGTTGGTCAAATTTACTATCTTTTATAAAAAAGAAACTCCACCAATAAATTATTCCAACATTCTTATCGTGAATTTTACCTAATAAAGTACCAATGATGTTATAACTATTATCTACTCAAAAAAATTCACACAAATAACCAGTCAAACTAGCTAATACAATAAGTTAACCACTAACAACTAACTTCTAATTGCCAAACAGAACCTATATAAACAAATGCATAAATCAAAATAAGTTATCTATTGAGAGCTTGTACAACTATAAGGATGTTGTTTTTTGGTGCAATAGTTAGTAGAGTAGCTATTATAATTAATGACTTCTGATTGCAAACATGAAACATTGCATAGAAATATAGAATGGTCGATGCTAGAGATTCTAAGTCGCTTTAAAAAATTACCCATAATGGGTCTCCAATGACTTGACCCGGTAATAAAAAATTCTATCATTTTCTCTTCATATAAAATGAAGCTTTGACCCATGAAGTTCTTTCAAATTTTCTTATTTAACATATCTCTATTGTACAAGTCAACCGAGGAGCAATAGTGTCTCCCAAAAAATTTACTTAATTGCCCTCCACAACATAAAATATTACTACATCCGTTTTCTAAAGATCTTCCTTGTTACTGTTATTACAGATACCAATGAGAATCAAGTTGTGTGGGGTGTGGGGTGGGTAAAGTAGGAGAGAGAAATGGGGTAAAATTGAATTAATAATGTAATGGTGGACCATATGATAGGGACATGAGATGGTAAAAAGGGAGAGAAAAATTCTAAAAAAGAAATAAAGTAAAAGAGGGAAGATCTTTTGGAAACGCACTTAAACGGAAAGAGGGAAGATCTTTAGGAAACGGAGGGAGTACATTCCAAATTTCCAAAAACAAACTCTAGCAATTAATCAAAACCAATTCTGATGCATAAACTTGCCAAAAATAAATCAATCAAATCTCTATTAAACCCAATCAACTCATATAATGCTCAAGCACATAAACTTGCCAATAAAAAAGATTCAATGAACTTAAAAGATTTATAATCAAAAACTTACCACACATTAATACCACATACACAAAAAAAAAATACACGACATTCTCATTATAGGGCCAACTCAAATTCAAACTCAAATTATGTTATTTTGAACTTATATTTAGTTCATTTCAGTTAATTTCAGTTCAGTTCATTTTCTATCTACAATTCATTTTTTCTCAGTTCACTTCAATTTAGTTAGTATAGTTAATTTCAGTTCAGTTCAATTTTATTTTGTTTCTCTTAGTCCAAAACAACGGGGCCTAAATCTTACGATTCTCTTTTTCTCATGGTTCATGGGTTGTTTAGAACTTTGACAAAGAATATTAGTTAGAGATGCAATTTCATTACTTATACTTATTCATTAATGTGTTTTTAAAAAATATTGTAAGTATTTCAATCTTTCTTACTCACAAAATGGAGGTGAACTTAGATATGAACTTTCGTTTTTTGGTTTGTTTTACTATTGAGTAATAATAGTTATTCTCAATATTTTGCCGCATAAAAACTCAATTAAGAAATCGAATGAAAAAAGAGCAATTTCTAATTTCTTTGGGCCTGTTCTCTTCGGCATAAAACAGCTGAACTGAAGTGAATTGAATTGAACTGAAATGAATAGTGATATGTGAGAGTAAAAGTATTGTCCAGATTGAATTGAATTGAATTGAACTGAAATGAATAGTGATATGTGAGAGTAAAAGTATTGTCCAGAACTGAATTGAATTGAATTGAACTGAGCTGAACTGAACTGAATTGAACTGAAAATAAGGTGGGGAGAACAACCCCTTTGTTTTCTTCCTGAATTGTATTCCTCTAATTTTTAGATGGAGAGGTGGTAGCTCAATGTAGTACCACCCCGAATTACATGGATTGTACAGGGATCGAATACTTGTCACACTAATATGCTGGGGTATTTACTTGTGGGCTATTTAGCCTTGTACCCAACCTCTAACCTAGTGTATTGTGCAAGCTAGTAGCCTAACATGGGTTGATTTTCAGATCAATTATTTTTCCTAATATAAAAAAAGTTTTTAAAATGAAATTATATTCTACCATAAAATCAAAATGTTTACTTTCTCACTCCTCACGTGCCTACACATGCAAGTGAGCCAGAAAAGTACGATGTGGGACCCAATATTGGACCCACATGGGAAATCTTTAAGTCGAAGAGGATCTTGATTAACCAGTAACAAGACAAATTAATCCAAATTTAAGAGCTCTTAATTAAGTTCCATTTAAGAAAAAAAAGGGAAAAAGAATTAAAGATTCTCGACTTAGATCACAAGGTCAGGGAACTTCACATGCATGCAAGTAATGGCACGTGATTCGGAATAAATAAGAAAGTTAGGCCACGATCTTTACTAATATAAATTCATTATTATAATTATCATAAGCTTTAATTTATTTACAAATGGAAATTTTTGGATACTTTCGCCTTTGTTATATTTGACAGCTTTTAACCAAAAGGTATGGTGATTTCATATAGTTTGAATAATTAGATTGACCTTTAAAATCTGAAAATTTCATCTTTGTTGACATTAAAATAGACGAGGAAAGAAAATCATACTAAGATTTTATTGCTAGCATATTGTAAAATGGAACTAGTTTGTGGTTTAGGCGATATCATGAGCTATTACACTATGTATGGTTTTTTAAACTCTATCGAGGACTGGAAGAGGGACAATTATTGTAATAAGTAATAATTATAACGATTTTTTGCTCATTAAAAATTTTAATGAAAAAAATAGATATGATATAAATGATATCATGGTTTTAAGTAATTAAGAGGATATAGTAATATCTTACTATTATCAAAAAAACGATGCGCGTAAAAAGACTTGTAAAGCCTTTTATTTTTTATACTTCGAAATGTAGAGCCTTTTAAAAAGAGAAAATATGGGTTTTAATATATTTGTTTTGAAATATAATAAGATTTTGACATTGCATTATATTGATGTGTAAGCTCTTGCTTTATGAATCATGTCTAAATCTTACATATTAAGTCAATGCACATCTTAATTATTAATATATGTAATTACATATTAAGTAAAAATTATAAAAATCTGATATTATTAAAACACTTATTGAAATGAATCAAGTAAGACCCCACATGATGACATGACTATATTTGTTCTTATACATTGAGATAAATTTAGAATAACCTATATAATTCTATATAGTGTTAAAATTCCAATTAATTAATAATTAGATACTCCATGGATAAAAAAACGGCGGGAATACAAGATCTATTAGATTTATTTCTTTATTTTGAGATAGGACAATTTATCACTTTATTTACTCATTTTACATATATGAATATATGTATACAATATACACACGTATAATCTATAAAGGTGTTCACTGGGCCAAAATAGATTGAGTTTGAAACAAGAGTTGGAATATTCTAATTAAATTAGGGATTGAAAATCCAAACCAAAAAAAAAGAAAGAAGCACGTATATACGTAATGATGAAAAACCTCATAATGAGCACAAATTTAACCATAAATGACTTATGGGACGAAACAAGCAATACGTTCTCACCACTATGATCTAGCATGTATTGCTATATGGATGGGTGCCATCATCTCAAGGCAATAATTTTGAGTCTACAATGCTATATTTTATGATTATGAATTATAAAAGGATCTACAATTGTGTTACTATACATACATGTTTGCTATTGTCTGTCTAGACAAGAGGAGTGAGGAATCAATCTCTCGTCAAATAGCGCAAAAAAGGTTTTTCTACTTCATAAATTATACTTCTTTCGCCTTTTAATAAAATGGGTGAGATCGAAATGTCATAATCCTTAACAAAAAAGGATGCACTAAGAAACTTAAAAAGAGAAAGTTGAGTTCACATTTAAACAAAAAAAAAGCAATTTTGTGTCGACAGTTTTGCAAAATGAGAAACTTTTTTTTTGCCACATACGAAAAATCAATCACTTATTATGACATTTCCAAATAAATAAGTCAGTCACCCACTAAAAATTGGAGGATGTATAAATCCAATTTCAGAGCACTCACAATCTCACATGCTATTTCATGTCTCTTAACTCTTGGAGTGAAGTATTGTGTTAGTGTTACTCGTGAAGTCCTGCTCCAAGGGCCCAGTTGCATCCAAAACAAATTCAGCCTTATCCTTAAAAACATAGACATTAAAATGAAAAAGAGCCCATTCAGAAGATACTAAAACATCAAAGCCTACTCACATCTGCATGCACGAGTACTTGGGCTTCTAGTGGGTCAGTAGAGGAGTATGGTGGGAGCGGTTCATCACATTGAATAAATCGTATGTGGACCTAACTGTGGACCGTTTTAGATTAAACTTTGTATTATACTTCTTCATAATAAAGAAAAAGATCGCAAATATTTATGAAACATTTCAAAAAGCAATATGTTACGAATACTATGAACAAAAGAAAAGAAAGAAAAAAAAAAAAAAAACTAAGTGTTGTTTGGTTGAATGTACAGAGTGCAAATTTGTTTTTTCATGTTGTTGCTGAATTTTCCTATATTTATTTGGAAAAATTATTTTTAATAAGTTAACCTTTGTATGTTCTTTTAAAAATAAGTTAACTTTTCGATTAACTATGAATAAGTTAACCTTGTACATACTTTTGCTATAAATGAGTTAAATCACAATGTCATCCTATTAAAATGTGACATGTATCATAATTTCGACGTCATTAACTCGTTTACAGTAGAAGTAGATACAAGGTTAACTTATTCTAAGATAATTAGAAGATTGACTTGTTTTGAGAAGATCAACTAAAGGTTGACTTATTAAAAATAATGTTTCCTATTTATTTTCTGAAGACATTCTAGATAAGTTCTTAATTGCCTGTAACAAAATTGGACTATATTTTATCTTTAGCATATAAAATTTTTTCAAGTAAGAAGAAATCATTCGGACTGCCCTTGCACAAAGCCTCCATTCAGATGTCCATTATAATCGTACACCCAACCCCCTTTTATTAAATCTCAAGCAAATGTTTGAGTTAGGAACTAAACCCTAGACTTTTCTAGGGAAGATAAATAACTCTTCATTTGAACCGACTCTAATTCCTAACTACTATTAAAAAATGGAAAACGAAAACGATACACGTAATGAAAAACGCAGAAAGTATTGTTTTTTTCGTTTCTCCCCAAATCCTTTATATCATTTTACTTTGAAATTAATTTCTCCTATTAGCTACCGTATGGCAATTTTAAAACTAGACGTTAGTGGGCTTGGAATTTGGATCATACTATCATGAAGTACCATCTGTGTGTTCTATTCATCTTAAAATATAAGTTTGGAGTCCAATAAGTTCAGGTGTTACCAATCCTCAAATAAGCTCTAATAAAGGTTAATCAGGTACTTTTTCTATTTCGTTTTAAATGCAACAAATGAATATTTTATATCTCACAAATAATATCCATTTATTGCATTTAAAACGTAGCGGAGTAAATTCAGTTTATATAAATTCAGGTTTTTTTACATGAAGATAACAATACTGTTGAGTTACAATTACCTTTTTTTTTTTTTGAAAGAGAAATTTCATCAATGGAAGGCCAAACGGCATCTACAATAGGTATTAAAGTAAAACAAGATACAATTAAACAAAACTAAATCAAATTTGTTTTCGAAGAAACTACAATGAACCAGATCGAACAATACAACACAACCCCCTTGTATTGGCTGAATCAAGCAGCTATTGATGAGGAAGTCTATCATTATGATATAGTTTGGGAAGAACATTCTTGATCGAGTCAGGTTGACCGCATCCGAGATTCTAATACCTTCATGTTGAGTCTCGAACTTCAACCAATGAGAATAATTTCTCATACCTAAAAATAAAAGAACCATACTCACAACTCCCATAAGAGAGAAGGAGATTTCCATAACAGAAACTAAAAACCCCCCATAACAGGGTTTGAAAAAATCTCATAAAGAGGGACTAATTTATCGAACAAAACAAGAAAATAAACTAAAAACTGAAAATAAAGGAGAAGAGGGGCTTACCATGGATGAAAATATCTATGGCAGCCCCTAATTGATGAAGAAGGGGTAGGGGAGGCTAGGGTTTGAGAGAGAGAAAAAGAGAGGGGAGGCTAGGGTTTTTTCCAAATGAAGTTACAATTACTTTATGCTCAACTTCCATATGAAAGTGAGAATAAGCTTTGCTCGTATCATGTATAATCATTGTTCGCTGATTTCTTGGGGACGAATTTTCAACGTTTTTTATCGTTAAATGATGATAAGTACACCACCTGTTCGATGAAATGTCTAAGTGAGTAATATATGTAATTTTGTTGCATGTTGCATCAATGATTATTACGTTCAATATTTTGCTTTGAATTTACCTAAATTTGGTATAATTAACACGATTCTGAATTTCTTATATTTTGTTTTACTTTGTTAAGCAAAATGAAGCTGCCAACGTAACTGTCAAGAATTGACATCAACGGTGAAAGTTCTTGGTGTTCCGTACAATTTACAAAAAAACTTTTAGAAGAGGTAAGGTTAATTTCATTGATTAACCCTTTGTTTTCTTGTCTTCGCTAGTCCATTTTAAAAGTTGAGATTTTTTAACTATGGATATAATGTCGGAAATAGACCAATTTTCGATTACCATTCAATTCGAATTAGCAAAAGCAATCACAAGTTGAGAATATTTT
This sequence comes from Beta vulgaris subsp. vulgaris, assembly GCF_026745355.1. Taxonomy (NCBI): domain Eukaryota; kingdom Viridiplantae; phylum Streptophyta; class Magnoliopsida; order Caryophyllales; family Amaranthaceae; genus Beta; species Beta vulgaris. The sequence continues at coordinate 62,449,316 of NC_079206.1, read as the reverse complement.
GAGAAGACGTGTGAATGACAGAACGCGTGATTATTTAATATAAAATTTTCCACTATTGATATTCTATCAAATAAGCTAGATTATGGTTTCATTTGGCATCATCTATCTCATTCTTTGATTTAAACTTGTAAACATGAATATGGTGTATATTTCTTTCTTTACACTGCTTAATCCTTATGCTAGTGGTTCCCATGATTTTATCTTGAAATGCCCCCTTGTTAAGGCAAGTTTTTGATGTTGTTTGTCCAATGGTTGACAGTGAAAGTGGACCGTCTTCAACGGGATAAAGATCAAATTCAAAACCCACCATTTTACTAGTCAATTTGTCTCTTTAGTTATTACTAGTCAATTTGTCTCTTTAATTAGTCATAATCAACTTGGGAAAAGTTTCCACATCTTATGTTAATAGTTGTCCCCACTCTTAAAAGGATTGCCCATTTGCTTTATTAAAAATTCAAACTTTACTGAACTTGATTAAAAATCGGACAAATATATAAGAAAATACACTCATATGGATAAAAACAACGATGAGTAAGTGGTCGTTTGGTTGAATGTAAAGAGTGTAAATATCAGTTTTTTTTAACCAAAAAGTTATATAATTGAGTAAAGTGAACTACTAAATGTTTCCATGGAAAGTTCCAAGACATGACTACCTTCAACTTTATAGAGGAGTTGAGATATTAAACAAGACATGAGTTACAGGCTAAAGGGAAAAAGGAAAATTCTACAATACTACTAGAGTACTAGTCTACTATAAGACCAATGTGCATGTTGAGATGGATACATGAGGACATGTTAGCTAGAATATATTAAGAAGAGGGTTGTAGTTGCAACTTGCAAACATTGAGTACCGAAAAACCAATAATGGTGATTTAAGCGTGTGAGACGTCCACTAAATAATGCAACACTTGGGATAAAGAGGGGGCGTTAGAATGATATGGAATCCGAATAATATATGTGGACAATTACCATAATTAATTCCTCGACTCATGCAATCGACCTCAAGGTTTCTGCAATTTTGTTGTTGTATATGGGCAACCATTAATACTACCGAACTCTTCTCCTTTTTTTAGCTATTTAGCGATAGATAATCTACTTAGTGGTTAGATGTAGCCATCCTTCAACAATTATCTACCCAAAACCCGCCCTAGATTATCTCTTGCTCATTATGACTTGATGTTATCAATAACATCTTTGCTTCAAGGCATTCTTGTTTGTTATTACTTGATGATATTAAAGGTGCTTGTGAAGCCCGTTTATTTTGACTACAACTAGGCTTCGCCGACGCTTTGTACATTTATTTATGTAAAAAAAGAAAACAATAGACAAGAACAGAAAAGAAAACGTCACAAGTCAAGAAGGAAAATAGACAGCTTGTTTTCATCTCTTTTTCTTCCAATTAGGCTATAAAGTCTTATCTTGTACATTGCTTTTCTAGTGGGCCATTGAACAATTCACATTTTTCATATATGAGTAATATGACCTTTAAGCTAGCAACATGAATTTGAATACGGACTAGTCGTAACTCGTAACACTTAATAGAGTGTTTATTGTAATTATTGTCTACAATAAGAATACCATCTGGTTAAAGCTGCGCAATGGCAAATTCCAAAAAGGAAAACTTTTTAGAACATTATTTGAAAATATACTCACATGAGAATATTGTATGGCAAGTTGGGGTATCTTATCTACCCAATCTCACTCTCATGTACTATAAAAGGATCATGTTACTTATTCTTCTTGAAAGTTAAACACCCCTTTGTTGCATTTTTATCAAATTTTTTTGCTCTTTAGCTCCGTTCTTTATTTAATAAATCTTTTTTCGCTCTCTACCATATCTTGCCTCGCTTGTTAGATTCGTTTTATCCTACACACTCTAACAATCTTTTTTCTCTTCTACCCTAACTTAGTATCTACTATCTAGCGCTAAAATAATAAGACGGAAAAACAATATGGAATGAAGGGAGTACATTATATGTTAAATATGGAAGATCATGCTTATTTTAAATAAGGTGCACTTTTATTTTCTTTCTTTTTCCTTCCCCTATAATTGGATTTTAAGTAGGTGGGTTAAGTCAGTATATTTTCTTTATGGAAAGCATTATGTGGCACATGTACTACGGAAATTCTACGGTAGAATTGTCTTCTCCTAGACCAGGTCTTCCTGACTTATCAACAAAGTGCTAAATCTTTGTTGTTTGTTCTAAACTTGTAACATCAAGTACTAAATATAAGAACTAAAGCTCTTTAGTGACAGATTTGTGTCTTCTTCAAAGTTTTACATCATACCAGAACTTAAGAGTACTAATGCAGCTTAGTTTTTCATGGCTGCTTCATTTGTCCATAAAATGTCTCTAAGTTATCTTACCTTCTTCTTGTACTTATATGTCCTGTTATTTTCCTTTTCTATACCTCCTTGTATCGCAAGTGATTGCTTAACAGATGGTTCTAAGATCATTGATGATAGTAGCAGCACCATAATATCTCCAGGTGAAGTATTTGAGCTTGGATTCTTTACTCCTGATGGTAGTTTGAATCAAAACAGGTATTTAGGCATATGGTACTACCACTCGAATCCGAAGATAATTGTGTGGGTTGCTAACAGAGAGAAGCCTCTGCTAAAATCCAACGACGGCTACCTTGTTTTAAATGATGGTAACGCCGAGTTGTTGGATACAAGTGATTCAAGTTACTGGAAAACTGATTCTGTAATTGCATCTGTGAATTCAACAAAACTCTGTTTGAGTGATCAAGGGAACTTAATTTTGTCAAGAGTTCAAGAAGGACAAGTCTTATGGCAAAGCTTTGATCACCCAACTGATACATTTCTTCCAGGAATGATATTAAATGGAAGCTTAAGTCTAACATCTTGGCAAGATCGCAGTAACCCAAAACCAGCAAAGGAATTGCTGTTACAACAAGGGAAAAATTATAGAGTGGTTATCAAGTTTATGATATCTGGAACTTCATATTGGGAGAATGGAGTCGAACCATCTGCTCAAATTCCATCAATGTTGTCCGAGTTATTGGTAAATGAGGATGGAAAAACCTCTCTTCCTAACAACACAAGATTAGTGATCAACTTCGGTGGACAACTTCAGTTGTGGAAAAAGGAGAGTGAAAGAGGTTGGTACGTGGATTGGTGGGAGCCGAAAGATAGGTGTAGCTTTGATTCTATATGTGGGAACTTCGGGAGTTGCAATAGTAATGATGGTTTGCCTTGTAAGTGCTTGCCAGGATTCAAGCCTAGTTTGCAAGAGGAGTGGGATTTGGGATGTTTTACTGGTGGATGTGTGCCACAATCTGGATCTCCTTGTCAGAGGATTAATAGTGGAAATGATACATTTTTGAGATTGCCTATGATGAAAGTGGAAGGAGCAGATTGCAGTGCATCTACAGAAGAGGAGTGTAAGAATCAATGCCTAATGGAGTGCAATTGTATGGCTTACGCTTATGGTGCTGCGAATTGCTCAGGAACAGGCTCTTTTACTGAGAAGAGTTGTTTGATATGGTCTCACCAACCTCCGCGCTTACAGGAGGAATACTCTCAAGGGATTACGCTCTTTGTGCGTACACCATCTTCAGATATAGGTATTGAATTTTTTTACTGCTATCCTTCTTGAATTTTATTGCTATGTCATTTAGTGAAGATACTATGTTCGATGTTGAGCTTGTAGGAATAATAAACAATAAGTTATGGATGGATGCTATACTATTGATTGTGGTATACTGTGAGACAATTTCATTTATAAGCAAGATGAAATTATTTACTTTGGTTATGCATGAAAAAATGTTGCTGAAACTGTATCATGATAACAAATCGTTGCTTACGAGAGATTATGGTGATTTAGTTGAGCATAGGAAGTAATACATCTTAAAAGTTTGGTTTATCGTGGGAAGTAACTCTCCACACGAAGTTCCACTTATCTGTGGGGACTAGGTAAACAACTTCGTCCATTTTGTGCACTTCCCACAAGTATTTTTAACCAAACTCCATTTTTCATGTCTCAGGAAATTCTAATTCTCATGTCTTTTTATGTCAGTTAAACAAAATTTTATTATTTTCGTGGCAGAATCAACTTCAAGAGACTGCAAACCTTGTGGAGCTTATGGTATCCCTTATCCACTTAGTACTGATGGAGCAAATTGCGGAGATTCCTCGTACTTCAATTTTCTCTGCAACTCAAAGTCAGGGCAGGTTAACTTCTCAACTCCTGCAGGCACCTTCAGAGTCACCTTAATTGATCCAGCTGCAAAAAGTTTTACCATCCAAGTCATGAATGCCAATAGTTGTGACAGGGCACATATAGACTCGTTGCTTCTCTTATCCAAAAATACGTTGCCATTCTTTATTAGAAGCTGCATCATTGTTATGGATCAACCTATGATCCAACTTCAACAGCCTTTTATGGAAGTTGTCATAGGTTGGCAACCACCACCTGAGCCTACTTGTAGTGAATCCTCAGATTGTGTTTTCTTGCCTCATAGCTCTTGCAAAGCTACTAAAGGTGGTAAAAGGCGGTGTATTTGTGGTTCACATTTTCATTGGGATGGCTTGCAGTTGAAATGTACCAAAGGTGAGATGCTTTTCACAGTATACTCTTTTGTTTTAGAGATGTTCATAGTGTGAGTTCTTAACAATGTTTCATTTTTTGTCCCAAAAAAGTGCCTTTTCCTTTCAAGATCGTGGCTCCTTGCTTAGCTGTTGCACTGGCAGTTTTAATTCTCTATGGTCTATTCTTAGTTTATCATAAGCGTAAAAGGACTGCACAGAAGCAATGTAAGTAAGCTTTACAAATCATTATTAAGACATTTTAAAAGCATGCCAAAATAGGTTCTCACTTCTGAATAATGCCAACGTTGTTACAGGCTCAGTTAAGTTCAAGGGAGATGATACTGAATGCGCTGATGTCCCTTTTTTTGGTTGGGAAAGTATACTAGCAGCTACAAAGAATTTTGCAGATGCAAATAAGCTTGGAGTAGGAGGATTTGGTTCCGTCTACAGGGTAACTTCTTATTTTTTGTGGGAATCAGTCTAGTGCATTTTATCTTCTTGGCGAGTTGATTTAGGACTGGCATTACTGCATACAGGGAAAACTTCCTGACGGGAAGGAAATTGCTGTCAAGAGGCTCTCAAGTGTATCGATGCAAGGTGTTGAAGAATTTAGGACCGAGGTTATATTGATTGCCAGGCTCCAGCATCGGAACCTTGTAAGACTGCTGGGATATTGTGTGAAAGCAGATGAGAGCATTTTAGTCTATGAATATATGCCAAATGGAAGCCTAGACTCATGTTTATTTGGTTAGTCTAATTCATAAAATTGTTGCCTGCCTATGCATGCATAAGATTAATTACATTCCCTTAACATTGCAAGCTATAATTGATGTTTTGCCAGAGCAAACTTTTTCTTCTTACTTGGACTGGGATAAGCGCTTTGGCATCATTTTCGGGATAGCTAGAGGCCTTGTTTATCTTCATCAAGACTCAAGGCTTAGAATAATTCATCGAGACCTGAAACCAAGCAACATTTTACTCGACGAGGAGCTCAATCCCAAAATTTCAGATTTCGGTCTTGCTAGAATTGTTGGAGGGAAAGAAACAGAGGCAAACACTAACAAGGTTGTTGGAACATAGTAAGTAATAGGAGATGTGTAGCCCTATATAACCCATTCTTAACTTAGTTTATGTTAGTATTGTCGTAATTTTGATGCATTCTTTGTTTTTTCAGTGGATATATGGCTCCAGAGTATGCATGCGAAGGATTCTTTTCAATTAAGTCCGATGTTTTTAGCTTTGGTGTGGTTGTATTGGAGACTATAAGTGGCAGAAGAAATTCAAGAACAACTGTGTTTGAGGATGGTTTGAGTCTGCTTGGACATGTATGTATCAATCTACTTTTGTACTTCAATGACAACTATGCCCAAGGACCCTTACTTATTAATGCTAATTTGCATAACCCCACTTCTTCAACTTTTCATTTAACAACCATATTTGATTTTGTTTCTAAGTCATGCATCCTATTTATATAATGCAATTTAGATCCTACACACGGTGTATAATATTCGTCACGCTCCTTATTGCATGTTCTCTTCACCACATATCTATGTTACTTTCATTATACTTGCACTATTCTTTAACATGTGTGATTTTTTTTAACATTCACATGTTCTTTTTTTTATGATCCTCTATTTTCTTTTAATGTGAACATATAAAAGAACGTGCAATTCGGAGCATGACACTCATCGTGCTCGCCAATGGCCAATGCACATATAATTAGGGTAATGTGGTCAAGTGGAAGACCTTTGTCTATTACCTTTTTCAATAGATAACATTTTGTCCTTTCAACTTTCATTATCTACTCCCCCTCATTTTCTTCTTGCTCCTTTTTTGAAAGCCTTTTTGAGACAAACATAAGATTGGTAAAATGAAAAGTTGAGGTTTATGTTGTTTTGTAGAAAAGGACACCGGACACTAATTCCTCTAATCATATCACTCTATCTAAACTAATAATCTGTGTTTTAGGCATGGAGATTATGGAATGAAGGTAGAGGGCTTGAATTCATAGACTCATCACTCAAAGAATCATGCAACCATACTGAATTCTTGAAGTGCTTTCATTTGGGATTATTATGCGTCCAAGAAGACCATGTTGATCGTCCCACCATGTCAACTGTGGTTCTCATGCTAAGCAGCGAAGATACTACTAGTGTGAGCAACTCACTTCCCAAAAAACCAGCTTTCTTTTCTAGGACTTCATCTGAGACAGCCTCATCTTCCAGTTTGGGAGGTTCGAGCTTCTTCACTAACATGATCACTGTATCTACTGTAGGTCGATAAGTGGTGTTTTAGGCATCAATTTCGCGTGTAATTTTACACCATCTCACATTCTCCATCCCATGTATTCATGTGCAAAGCATATGCTTATACGCAGCAGTGCACGATGAAACATCTTGTGTTCACCGTAGACTTAGTTTTATTTTCTAATTTTTTGATTTTGGGAAACTATAGTACTACAGTAGTAGACCTATAAAGTCTGCCATGGACTCATTTAGGATATACGTGGTTGGTTGCTCCCTTAAACATAATTTTTCGGTGGTTGTTAATTGTTATCTACTCTCTTTGTTCCATACTTCCATATATTAGTTTTCACAATCTGAATTTTCTATTCAAACTTTAAACTTTGATCCAATTTTGTAACAAGAATATAGTTAGTATATTGATATTTTATCGGCCAGAGATATTACGATCAGTCAATAATTGATAACTAGTATTTTGGTCCGGGCGATGCCATGGGTAAGTTACAATTATCAAATATATTGTAATTTATAAATTTCATAATTGGTTTTATAGTTTTTTCGTAATATTCCGTCTAGTGCGAAATTGAAAAATAGACGCTACGACATAATACTTAATAAAAGTGTTAGAGATAAAAAGCTTGTCTGTGTTTTATTATAATTACATATAATTATAAAACTTTATTATATTTTACTTTGAAATATTAAGCATTGAAACTGTAGTCGATTAGTGGTGAAACTCTCACATCGAAATCCTATTAATAACAAGTTGGAGACGAAGATGAATTGAAAGAGTCACGTTCCTGTGTGACTCAATATCATGTTGGAAGGATATAACAAGTTGCTCCTCTGATGAGGAGCTCAGAATAATTGACGCACTATATATCTAATTGACAAATTGGAAAGCCGCCTTCAAATATGATTTTTGGAAAGCAATGATTAATAAAATCATTACCAATAATGATTGAAATATAAACATTGTTAGATCTCGACAAATTATCCGATATTCAAAATCGGATAGAACACACTCCATCTATCAAATCGCTTGCCATGCAAACCCTAACCAACCACAAAACCCAGATCCAAAAACTTGAAGACAAAGATCATCTCCAACAATTGACAAACTTCTCAAGCAGGATAAGAAATCTAAACATTGTTTTCGTCCTTCTTAGTCCAATCTCTCTCCTCGTCTCCTGTAATACTTGCACACTTTCATCTACAACCACTGCAATCTAGTATTTTGGTACTCAAAATCAACCAACAAAGCTTTAATTTGAAGCTTGTTGATCTAATTTTGACTAACAAATTTACCAGAACACAAAATTACATACCATGTATTCAGATGAGTTTCTTCGTTTTCATTAAAGAATTTGGGTTTAGTTTGCATCTTGAGATTTTTTACGCCAATGCTAATCTCAACATTGATTAGTTTGTAATTAGGACCAATTCTTTAACTCATATTCCCAGTTCAAAAAATCAGTCCTTTGTTGATCAAAGATGAAGTAATACTTGATTTATTTTTGGCACGGATTTTCATGCTGTATTTGGCGCGAAAATTTTAAGAATCAACAACTTTATCACAATTTAATTTTTGCACTAAGTATGAGCACTAACTGTTCGATGAAATGTCTGAAAGAGATAATGTGCTGGGATTTACTTTTTCGCAAAAAAAAACAGAAGAAGAGATTGTATTTTAAACAAAAAATTTGTAGTTTATGACAATAGCTGAAGACGACGAATTATGGTAACCCCACCATTAATATACTACTTGAATGGTAATCAAACTTGGTGTTTTCTGTACTTGTTTGTATATCATAATTCAAGGATGTTGACGTATTTAACTTTTGAGTTTTGTGGTACCTAATGCATCTTCAATTGATATCTTTTAACTTTAAGCACTTGCACATTCATAGAAATTGTATGATGGAAGCAGTGTAGAAAAGTCTTCAGATGATTAGTCTTAGTAAGGAATAAGGATGCTGATGCTTTGACGGTTTGGAGCTGTTGTATTCTTAACCAAAGAAGTAGAGCTTCTTTGGTGAATTATGCTGATACAGCTTTCGAATTTAATGTCTGTTTTCATTCTTAGTGAAGCATTAGGCTAATCCTTCTTGTTTTCTCATGGAAATTATAACTAGCTCCATGAAGTGCATATGTTATCCCCCCATCCTGTTCTTTTTATATAAGCTCTTGTTCTTCGTTTCTCTACTGCAATGCAGCGCTACGGACTGCTTAGAAGAAGGATTTACGATCACTACTAATGATACTAAAACCAATTTAGTATCTCCAGGTGGGGTCTTTGAGTTTGGATTTTTCACTCCTGATGAGAAGACTGAGAATAGCAGGTATTTGGGCATATGGTATCACAATCAGTCCTATCCAAAGGTAATCGTGTGGGTTGCGAATAGAGATAAACCTCTGTTGGATTCCTATGGCTACCTTCAACTTAGTAGGGGTCAAGCCGACCTGTTGGATAAGAATGGTCATGCGTACTGGTCAACCAGGGGGCCTGCTAATCGCTCCAATCTTACTTCAAATGAGCTGTTTCATCTGCAACTGATAGGAAAAAGTGCCTCTAATCATAGCAGAAGGTGCCGTCCAGAAGATAACTGCACGCGCGGTGTGTTTAACTTCTCAAGACTATGTTTGGTTGATGATGGAAACTTAATTTTAACTGATAGGAGTGTGCAAAGACAACCAACATTGTGGCAAAGCTTTAACAACCCAACTGATACATTTCTTCCAGGGATGGTTGCAAATGAAAGTATAGATCTTTTACCTTTAAGCTTAAACCTGATATCTTGGCAAAACGACAACAACCCAGCACATGGGAATTTCACATTCCCACTACAACTTAGCCCAGCTAATAATTTGTATATTCTTGAAAAAGGAGTTTCAAATTATTGGCAGAGTGGAACAACCCCTTTTGACAAGATTCCATCAGCGTTGTCTGGATTATGGAGTAATAATAGCAATCCCTCTCTTCAGAAAAACACACGATTAGTGATGAACTTCACAGGACAGATTCAGTTATGGAGTTGGACAAGTGAAAGAGGCTGGTCTTTAAATTGGTCAGAGCCAAAAGATGGTTGTAGTTTGAATGATAAGTGTGGTCATTTTGGCAGTTGCAATGGTAACAACGGGTTGTTGTGCAAGTGCTTGCCAGGATTTAAGCCTACTGCTAAGTGGAAATCGGGAGACTTTTCTGGAGGATGCTCTCAAAAATCTGGACCTGTTTCTGAGAGAAATGACTATCTTAATGATATTTTCTTGACATTGCCCATGATGAAACTGGCAAACAAAACTTGTAGCGTAGCTACTCCTAGTGAATATAGTTGTAAAGTTCAATGTCTAAACAATATCTATTGTGTAGCTTACTTTGAAGGTCCTGCCAATTGTTCTGGAGCAGGCACTTTGACTGAGAAGAAATGCTTGACATGGACTGAACTGAGTGATTTGCAGGAGGAGTCTCCTGATGGAATTACTATATTGGTCCGCACAACACAGGATGATATAGGTATTTTCTTTTCCTATGAGTATTATTTTGAATCATTCCCTCCATACTTGCAGAATTTACTCACTTGCATTTGCTCATAGACAACTGTCACACATCTGTGATAAGATACTGTGGACAAGGCTGAAACAATACAGATTACTAGTAGTAGTAACTTCTCTCATTGACTCATTCATAGGCAATAGTCTCATATTTTCTATAAGACTTTGAGTATAAGACTGCAGCGATGCTAATAATTACTAGTAGTAACAAGTCTTCGTGTGACCAAGGAAGTAAATAGAGTGGGGTTCTTGATTATGAATATCCTCCTAGTATTTACTGTAATTTGTATAATTAGTGGTTCCTATGAATGATCAAGTCATGTTAATTTTGAAAGTGATACAAACTTAACTCAATGTGTTTTAGTAAAAACATTATGAGAAATATCAATACGGTGTTCTGAAACCTCTTTGCTGACACGAAATTTATTCTCCTGTGGCAGATCCAACCTCAAGGGGATGCAGTCCTTGTGGAACTTATATCATTCCTTATCCCCTAAGCACTGGGGGAAACTGTGGGGATCCCTCGTACTCCCATTTTCATTGCAATAAGCAAACAGGTCAAGTTCACTTCTTAACTTCAAGTGGCAACTTCAGAGTGAACTCAATTGATCCAGACAAAAAGCTCTTTTCTATCCAAGTCATGCATAATATTTGTGACGATAGATATATACACTTGTCCGTATTGTCACTCAACAACTCCTTGCCATTCACTTTTAGAAACTGCAATGTTGTTGAGAACCAACCTTTGATTCAAGTTGCACAGCCTTTTATTGAAGTTGAAATAGGTTGGAATCCACCGCCAGAATTTTCTTGTCGTGCACCCTTAAATTGTAGCCACTGGCGTCATACTACTTGCAAAGCAAAAGGGGGTGAAATGAGGTGCATTTGTGGATCGAAATTTCAATGGAATGACTCAGAGCTGGAATGTACCAGAGGTGAGATACTTCTGCAGTCTTGCTCACCTTTTCTATTCTGCTGGTGCTGGCAATTGTTTATTGAACTCTTTTAGTAATATCGTTTTTTTTGGGGGGAGTGAATGTTGCTGAAACTTTACAAGCATTAATGGTTATGTCCTACATATCCAATTATGAGCCCATACTCTTTCAGTGCAACTGCTTAAAATTCTGACAATGTTTGCCTTTTGTCCAATTAAAGTTCCCTTTCCTCTGAAGGTTGTGCTTCTTTCGGTAGCGGGTGCATTGGCAATTATACTTGTGTGCAGTATATTATGTATTTATCATATAAGGAAAAGAAGAATGGTTAAAGGACAAGGTAAGTTGCTTGTATCATTTTCTTCTCCATGATGCATAGTGAATGATAACATACTCGTCGTGTTGCAAAAGAAGCTGATGAATAAATTTCCAAGATAGGTTTCCTTTCAGTATCTTTTCACTCAGTTCCTGTAATCCAGGAATCACAAATTGCAATTTCTTATACTGAGTGAATCTAAAAATATGACAGACTCGTGTGAATTCAAGGGAGATGATATTGAAGGCATAGATGTGCCTTTTTTCAATTGGGAAAGCATACTTGCTGCTACAAACAACTTTGCAGATGCAAATAAACTTGGAACAGGGGGATTTGGTTCAGTTTACAGAGTAATCATTCTTAATTCAATCAAACAAGTCTTCTGATCTTTGCTAGTTTGATGACATATCATTATGTGGAACACTGCATTCAGGGTGAGCTTCCAGATGGACAGATAATTGCTGTCAAGAGGCTCTCAAGTGTATCTGTGCAAGGCATTGCAGAATTTAAGACCGAGGTCATTTTGATTGCCAAACTCCAGCATCGGAACCTTGTAAGACTTATTGGGTATTGCATGAAAGGAGATGAGAAGATTTTAGTTTATGAATACATGCCTAATGGAAGCCTAGATTCTTGTTTGTTTGGTCAGTCTCACATCCATATTCTTACTCACCTATATATATGATAATATACCTTTTTTTCATGTAACAACTTATTTTATGTTCGATATCTTGCAAGAAGACGAAAGGCATTCTGTGTATTTAGACTGGAAAAAGCGTTTTGAAATCATTTTGGGAATAGCTCGAGGCCTTCTTTATCTTCACCAAGACTCGAGGCTTAGGATTATTCACCGAGATCTTAAACCAAGCAACATTCTACTTGATGAGGAGCTCAATCCAAAAATTTCAGACTTTGGCATAGCAAGAATTGTTGGAGGGAAGGAAACAGAGGCAAGCACTGGCAAAGTCGTTGGAACATAGTATGCAGGATTGTGAATCGATTCATATATATTGTCCATACCCGGAGTAATGTGTTTATTCACTCTTCTTTTTTGTTTCTAATTATGATGCAGTGGTTATATGTCTCCAGAATATGCATATGAAGGGATCTTTTCGGTGAAGTCTGATGTTTTTAGCTTTGGCGTGGTCATATTGGAGACTATACGCGGCAAAAGGAATTCGAGGATATTTATCTTTGAGCATGGTTTGAGTCTTCTAGGACATGTAAGTATCATTAGAAGTAAATCGGCTCATACTCTCTTTGTCTATAATCAGTAGTTAAATATGCTATTTTAGACATTCTTAAAAAAGCCATGTCATGTCCTAAAATATTAATACACTATTTTATAATTGAATTTTCCACTGTGTCACATTCAAAATTTAGTGATGAAGAGTGGCTTAGGAATAGAACAACCTTCAATCCATTATGAAGTTCTCTTTGTAATATTATGTCAAGTTTATGACCATTTAGGCCTGGAAGTTGTGGAATGAAGATCAAGGATTGGAATTGATGGATCCGAAACTCAACGAATCGTGCATATATTCAGAAGTTCTAAGGTGCATTCATATTGGGTTGTTGTGTGTACAAGAAGATCCAAGTGATCGCCCTTCTATGTCAACTGTAGTTCACATGTTAAGCGGTGAAAATACCTCTCTTCCAGTGGCCAAACAACCGGCTTTCATGAACAGAAGACCATTATCAGATAATCCCTCAACTTCCAGTGCAAAGGATTCAAGTGGGCATGAGTTGATGACTGTATCTACAGTAGGCCGGTAAATGATAATGTTCTGCATTATTTTGAGTTTAAGATCAGGATGTTTTTTCTGTGAAGTTTGTGCAGTATGTATGTAATTTGGGAAAAGAATCCCTTTAATGATAAATTAATAAATCAAGCTGAAAATTTTGGTATATGTGAATCAGAAAGCCTGTTGGGCCATTGGTATATGTGAATCAGAAAACCTTCAATCCATTAGGATTCAAATCAGGCTTTTTATCAGGCTTAGGAATAGTACTCCCTTTTTATTTTTTAATCTTTTTCACGTAGAATCTTGACACTGTTAGCAATAAGAGAGAATCTTTTAAATTTTTTCTCAATATATAAGAAAAAATATAGTCATGTCGGGTCTTGTTTGATTCATCTCAATGAATATTTTATTGATATTCAATTTAGAGCTGATCATTTTGGCCCGACCCGCTTTTTAGGCGAGTTTTGGGCAAATTTTTTGGCCCGGGGTCGACCTGACCCGATTTTTTTGCTTTGGGCGGGCTTTGGACAAGTCAAAAATGACTTTTTAGTCTATTTTTTTGCCCGGCCCGACCGATAGGAACTTTTTAGGCGCGGCCCAACCCGAACCCAGCCCGCCCCGCCCCATGATCACCTTTAATTCAATGATATTTAAGGTAAAATAAGTACATTAACAAACGTGTAAAGTCAAAGTAGGAAAAATAAAAAAAATACACAGGGAGTACGGAAGAAGATATCTCATTTAACTCTCAGAGTTGAAGAGTAGTGTTACAGTATTACCTTAAGCTGTCAAAAGCTATCAGATGTCAACAATTTAGTTAGGGAATTTCTCACTAGTATCCTTAAACTATAAGTTCTCTACTCCAGCACAACATGAGAATATAAGTACCTTAGGAATGACATTAAAAAAAGTCTCATCTTTTCAAGAATATTTTGGCAGTAGAATCGCTTCCTCAATCCAGATATCTGGATGTTTTTGTCGGCTTCGTTCTCTCACTCTCTAATTTTACACTTTGCATTGAACATCTTCCTTGTTTCTTGTTTCTATCCTGAAAATTTCCATTTCTAATTAATTGATCTCACCTCAGATGATCCTATTTCTCTCTCCTCCTCCCACCTATACTTTGTATTGAACTCACTTGAAGATGCAACAGTTTCCCTTTCTAATTAATCTACAGAAATCTAATATACCCACAACGAAATTCAGCTTTTATTTTGGGTAAATCATTCTTTTTGAGAAATTTATCACCCAAATTGTAAGAATTGTAGTGATTTTTTGGGTGGAATTTTAGTGCAAAAAATGTTGAAGTGACTTTGCTTGAAGAAAACATGGGTGTGGTTATGGAAGGTTGGAAACATCAGCACAATTTTTTTGGCTTCAACTCGGTGGTTGTGAGGTTTACACCTTGGGTAAAGTAATGTAGAAGCATTAATGGTTGGCAAGAAGAATTACAATTTTGTTTCTTTTTAGATTAACAAATAAATGACAACATTAGAAAGTCAATAATTGTTTACTGAGTTCATTAGTCAAGTTCACATCTATAAAGAAGACAGTAGTATAATGGTATTGTTACAATATCATAAACTTGTTGATCAAGAATTCAACTCAATCCTTTACATCTCTCAAATCTTGAGATAAGGATCTTGAATTAATGTTTCATTGAACGAAATCTCTTAGAGAGAATTACAACCAGAGCTACCAGCTTTTCTGAATGAATCTAATCTAATATACATTAACTGTATATATACAGAAAAGATAAGAGAAAGAAAAAGAAGCTAACAGAATGCTAACTAACTTTTAACTAACAAAGCTGAGCCGGACAAGTTTCTTATATCTGTAGCTGGAGCTCTATCAGATGGCTTAAGCTCTTGATAATCTATGATGCTATATTTAACACCCTCCTCAAACTAGGCAGGGTATCTATCATGCGAAGTTTGGAAAGTAGGTAAGTGAACCTTAGTTGAGAAGGTAAGATCTCGGTGAATACATCTGCTAACTAACTGAGAAGAGGTAGGCAAGTATGTGATCTGTAGAAGTCCTTCCAGCACCTTGTCGCGAGTAAAATGCACATCAATCTCTATGTGCTTTGTTCTTTCATGATGCACATGATTTTTAGCTATGTATATAGAGCTTTGATTATCACAATGAAGAGTTACTGGTTTAAGCTTTGACACACCTAGCTCTTCAAACAATCTCACTAACCAAGTAACTTCAAACATGGCCCTATATTCTGCTTCAGAGGAGCTCTTAGAGACAATTTCTTGCTTCTTCGACTTCAAACTTACTGGTGACTTGCCAAAATGCAACACATAACCTAATATGGATCTTCTAGAATTCACACAAGTTCCCCAGTCGGAATCTGAATATGCTTATAATGTTAGTTGATCAGAACCACTCAACAAGATGCCTTCACCCATGGTAGAAGCAACATATCTAAGAGCATGCATTAAAGCTTCATAGTGTGGAACCTTGGAGCTTGAAGAAACTAACTTAGATGCTGCACAGTATATGCCAAGTCAGCCTGGTATGTGTTAGAAATTTAATTTCCCAACTAAGCATCTGTAGTGACTAGGATCTTCTTATAGAGCACCTTCTTCTGCCGACAGTTTCAGATTAATGGGTAGAGGAGTGGCAACTGCTTTTGTATTACTTATTCCAGCAGTAGCAATAAGTTCTTTTGTGAACTTTTTCTGAGTGAGACATACCCCAGAATCCAAATACCCAATTTCAATTCCCAAGAAGAAACTTAACTTACCCAAGTCTTTAATGCTGAAGACATTATCCAAGTGAGCTTTGATGTCTTTGATAACATTCAAATCATCACCACTGATGATTATATCATCCACATACACTGCTAGGATGGTAATGTGACCTGAGTATGCTTGATAAATAGTGAATAATCATTCTTGGACTGTTAGAAACCCTTGAGTATCAGCTCCCCCACAAGCTTGGCAAACCATTGCCTACTAGCTTGCTTGAGGCCATATAAGGGTTTGACAAGCTTGCAAACCTTATTGTGAGGATTAGACATGCCTTCAGGAACATGCATATATACTTCTTCATTTAAATCCCAATGCAAAAAAGCATTATTTACATCTAATTGAAACAAATCCCATTTCTTGCTAGCAGCTAGGGCAATCAAACACCTCACAGTAGTCATCTTAATCACAAGAGAAAATGTTTCATCATAATCTATTCCCCATTTTTTATTGTATCCTTTTGCCACTAATCTAGCCTTGAATCTTTCAATGCTCATCTGATTTATGTTTTATTTTGTAGACCCATTTAGAGCCTATAACTAGTGGAGAAAACGTCAAGGGTTGCGGTCAAAATAGCCCTAAGAGCTGCGGTTTTGGTCAAAACCGCAACCCTCAATGCGCATAAAGGGCTGCGGTTTTGACAGCCCTTAATGCGCATAAAGGGTTGCGGCTTTGGTCACCCTTAATGTGCATAAAAGGCTGCGGTTTTGACCAAAGCTGCAACCCTTGTGACCCCAAAAAAATAAAAAATAAATTATTTTTTTCTCCTAAATGATCCCTGAAGTGTTATATATATATATATATATATATAGGGGCAAGATCACGTGAGAATGCTCCTTATATGAGAAATGAAAATGAATCTCAACCACACGATTGAATTAGAGTTAAAACACGTGTTCATTAGAGTTATACCCCCTAAAAAATCTTAAGCCCAAAAAAAAAAAAATTTATTGAATTTTTTGCTTTCTAATATTCTTTTTTTTGGAATTACATCACTTATTCATAAGAGTTATAGCTTTTAAAATTCATTCTCATTTCTCATGTAAGTATGCATTCTCATATGAACTCACTTATATATATATATAATATCATTTTTCATTGCAAATTATTTTTTTTATACAAATATAGAGAATATTCACTTATGGACTAAACTTGTAGTACTCTTCATCATCAGATAAATTGTCAAAGAAAAAAATAGTTACACTAAAAAGAAAATTGGTTATTCATAATTGTTTCATTCAATGAACACTTTTGTACTCATTGTCCACAAATTACAATTCATAACTAGAGTTCAGTTCTGACAGAATTAATGTTTCAGCTACTTATCATTGAAGGTAGTTAAAATGAGTTACCAAACATAGCTACATTATTATTTTCACCAGCATTATTAAAATGAAGCAAGCAATAACGGCCAAAAATAATTGAACAAAATCAGCACCATGATCCCAAAGGGGCTACTAACGCCCATACTAATTCCTCTAACAATCATTTCAACTAAGGGGAAAAGGGGAATAAATAAGGTTCTTCCTCGAACAATCAACTTCGGGTAAAAGGGTTCTAATTTCTAAAACATAACTCGAAAAAAAGCACTACAAAAAAATAGAATGAGTTCAATATGTAAGAATAAGACATACCTTTTCTCATATATACATTACAGAGTCAATATGTAAGAATTCTCTCCTCTTTGCTTCATATGTAGCGTCCTTCCAAAGATACATAAATCAAAATATCATATTCACGATCAACACACAACACAAACAATCCAATAAAAATAGCTAGATTGTTTAGACCAAGTCAATAGAGAACTTACTAGGTGTGTAGGCATAGCCTTGATACGATTTAAGTTTAAAATCTGAAATTTTGAATATAGCAAAGTCCATCTGAAAAGAACATTTAATCGGTAAGTATGATGGAATCTCCAGTAAACACACAAGTATTATGAAGGCGACAAAGTACAAGTGAGTATTAAGTACGACTATATACTCGTTTGTGTACTAGTTCAAATTGCAATATTAAAGAATACCAATTGAACTACGTAGAAATGAATCAACCTAAAAATCAATAGAATTGACTGTTGAAATGAAATTCAACTTAAGATTGTGATGTATGGTGGAAAATTCATAGAAATATGAAAAAGAGAAGAAAACCTCCATATGCATTAAATTCATATCCATGGGATACTACAGATTTACCACTCCTTATAAAAAATAAACAGAAACACTATATGATTAACAGAAAATAAACAGAAACAGTATAAGATAAACGACTTCATCAACATTCATGAACCAAGTCAACCCTTTTGTATTAGATTACACCAAGGATGAGTTCAGGTAGTAGTTCTAGGATTAGCCCAGACTCTTAACTTTCCTTACTAAAAAAACGACTATCAAAAAGCAAGTGAAATAAAATTCATGAATATGGACATGTCTACCTCAGTTCCAGCAATTCTCATTGCAATTCCATCTGCCAGTTGAACATGTGAAGTGCGCTCCAACAAACTCTCAACAGCACCCTATAAACTCCAACCTTTTAGTCACAAGAGACTACAACACAAATAAAATTAAATTTAAGTGAGTACTTAGCACCTTAGAAAAATGCTCACCTTCACTAGTAGACGGTTTTGCCCGGTTGGCTCCTGGATAATGACACTCATAGACTTGCGAAAGCGGTCAAACTCCAGTGTAACCACCCCCTTAGACCTCTTTGTCCACCGGTCACAGCAAACTGCCCATTAAAGGATCAAACTCCGGTTTGTTTTATTTAAGTGTACAAATAAACAAGATAAAGTACAAAACTAAAAAGATAAAAAATACAAAACTAAGTCACAATATAATGAATTAAAGAGATGCAATTGAATGAGAAACTACATGAATTAAACTGCAAATGTGTGCAGAAAGTAGCTAAGAGTCCAACGATAAGAAAATTTTCATCCTAAAGATATAAAGCTTACTTTATGCAACAAAACCAAGAGCAGACAAAAGTTGATTAAGAAACAAAAGGATCAGAACTGAACATATCACCACATGCAAAGAGCTAACACTTACTTCAAGTGAAAGGCTTCGACCCACTACAGCTTCACAACCAAGGAAAAGATGAAGATGCTATCTAAGTGCAAATACATAATACAAACAACACTGAATTCACAAAATAATCAAAAACAACACAAAAAGAATACGAACAACACACACCTATCTAAGTGCAAATACATAATATAATTCACAAAATAATCAAAATCACTATCGAGGAATTACAAAATAGTTCAACAATTCTATCTAAAATTCACAATGAAATTACAGAAAAGATCTTAACCACTGAATTCTGAAATTAAATAATAATACAAAAATCAACCAGATTAATCTCAACATATCAAGCAAAAATTATAAAAATTACAGAAACGAAATACACCCTAAAAACGTTAAATTAATCGTGAATATAATATCAACATTTTCAAACCCTAAAAACGCGAAACTAACCAAAAATAAAATCTGAAAATTTAAGAATGCGCAATTGATATCATCTAAAACGGATATAAAAATTAATCAATTAATTGAGTGAATTCAATAAAGAAAAACCTTTAATTTGAGCCCGCCATGAGAGGGATGAAGAGAGAGAATTGAAGATCAACTCGCTTTTGGTGGTGACAGCGGATCCGCGACTTCAGTGCTGGTGGGGTTCAGTTGAAGCTTCGTGCGAATCGTGCGAGAGAGAAGACGAGTACAAACGATGACCATTCGTGGTGGTGCGAATCATGTGAGAGACGGCGTCGCTGGTTTTTGAGTCTAAGCGATGCGAGCGAATGGCGGAGTGACGGAAGCGTGCACCAGCACATGAGAGAATCTCCGGCGAGCGAATGGCGGCGGAGAGATGCGAAAAGAGAGAGGGGGAAAATCTGGGATTGAGGAAAGAGAAGAATTTTGGGTTTTGTTTTGATTTGTTTCGATATGTGGTAGGCGCGCAAAAAAAAAAAAAAAAAAAAAAAAGGGTGAAGGGCTGCGTTTACCCTAAAACCGTAGCCCTTCATTCACGAAGGGTGCGGTTTTTGGGCTAAATTAGTTATTAGGCCCGGGCTATGCCCCGGGTAAGAAAAAATTCATTTATTAATATTGTACTTTGATATGATAGCACTAAATACAACTTGGTCTAGTGGTTAAAACTTTAGTACATGAACTTGAGGTCACGGGATCAAAACCTATACTGTGCAATTTCTAATTTTTTTTAATTGTACATGGATTACATGAACTAAATGGTTGCGGGTGTCATTAAACAGTATAGATGTAGTGAATGGTTGCGGGTGTCATTAAACCGCAACTCTTTGTTTTAGAAGGACTGTGGTCCCTTCACATAGCTTTTGTATAAGTGACCTATGAAGCAGTGGTTGAGTTCCCTATCCTGTATTCGGTACGGGTACGATTCGGATACGAGGTGGATTCATACCCAATTCGTACCTGAGAGGGTGGGTAGGAGCGCTTCTTATGGGGACGAATCTACTTCAAAGTGGACAGGAACGAAACGTATCCATATGACTTTCATGAAATTTGAGAGGAAAAAAACTTAGAGATAAGATGTGGGTTTTTCTAGATGACATTTCAACCCAAAAAAAAGAGTAATCTTTAAGTCCAAAATGGTGAAAAAATTTGAGCCCATAATTATTTAGATGTAGAAGAAGAGATGATGAAAAAAAAAAAAAGAGACGAAGAAGACTAAAGTAGAAGACAGTGTAAAAATAAAACTCACTCGCAGTCAAACCCCCCTCCCTTCTAGCCTACTTTACAGTTGTCATTCTTTGTCTTTTAAATCTCCCTCCCTTCTTTGTTTTTTTAAATTAAAACGAGAAGTGAGTACTAATTGGGTACTTTTTCTGTTTTTTTAAATCTCCTTCCCTTTTTTACATTTGTCATATCTCTGGGAAAAGATGACTACTTCTACACTTTTATGTCTCTTTATTAAAGTGTTATCCCTTTACTAAGTTTGTACTTTGTACTTCTTTTTCAGTTTATATTATTATTATTATTATTATTATTATTATTATTATTATTATTAAATAACAATACTAATCATATAAAAACACACAAACAACCATAAAGTACATATATTGTTTTAGTTTAAATTTTGTTTTTTGCCGAATCCAAGTCATACCCGTTTTTAGAAATTTTGATTTTGTCGTTTTCCGTCTCCATCCCTATCCCCGTATTCGTTTTCGTATCTGTATCCGTGCTACTTAGTAAATGACAGGCTCATTTAGGTGTTCAACCCAAGATATAGGAGTTGTATGAAAGGGAGGTAAAGAAGAATAAGCAATGAGAGCACACCATGGAGAAGAAGTGGTGGCATTGCATATGTAATTAAATAGATGAGGAGTAACATGTCTAGTGCTTCTTCTGAGAGGTAAAGTGTCACTAATGTCAAGAATATCATCAGGAGTGGGTATATTGTCAGATGTAGGATGTGAGGAGATTGGAGAATGAGGTTGGGAAGATATAGGAAAGGAAGATGAGTAATCCCGTTTATTGATATGAGTAACTTCATTCTTCCAAAAGAGTAACTTCATTTAATCATACGATAATGTTATTCAATCGTACGAGTAACGCCATTTATTCACACTGAGTAACCCCATTACTTCATACGAGTAAACCCCCATTACTTCATACGAGTAAACCCCATTTATTCATACGAATAACCCCATTATTTAATCATACTAGAACCTCAATTGTTCACAAAAGTAACTTCATGTTTTCATATGAGTAACCTCATTCTTCCACAATATTAACCTTATTTTACGATATCCTATTTGATCAAGTAACCTCAATTATTTACAAAAGTAACCCATTTTCTTCATACGAGTAACCTCATTTGTTTATACAAGTAAACTGATTAGTATTCTCTTTTGTAATAAAAGTAACCACATTTGTTTATAAGAGTAACACCCCTTTACTGCTAAGAGTAACCATATATCTATACAAGTAACTCCATTTGTTCGTAATAGTAACTACATTTGTTCATAAGAGTTTGTGCACAAGGGTCAACTTCAAGCCATATCTCACAAGACACTTAATATTTTGGGAAGATTCAAGTTGAAGATGAAAATTTGGCTCGATACCTTTCCAACGCTTGGTCAAAAGTTTGATCCCGATGAGAAACGAGTGAGACCATTTGAAAATGAGCTGACGGACTGACAATGTTTCGCGCGCGCGGCTACACCCGTAGTTTTGCGTATGGTCGGCCACACACAAGACGCGCTATAATAAAGATATTGGGTATATTTTGAAACTATAGTGATACTCCATGAATTTTAAAATTCTACGCATTTACCATATAAAAAAACCTAAGGGTAAGTTTATCCCTAGTCTTGAGATGAGTCTTAACTTGAGACTCTTTAAGGTCTTAAAGGATAATGTTGCATAAAACTCAACTCAAGGCTCATGTTGGACATGTGTCCAAATTCTATTGGGTCATAGAGAGTCTGTTGTTGTGAGTCTGGAAAGCAAAAAAGTTGATAAAACTTATGTGGTAGAGTTTGAAGCAAAATCTTAGAATATGGAGATAAACTTACCCTAAACATGAACTATTGGAATTACCCTAAACATGAACTATTGGAAGTAAGGAAATAATATAAAAAATGTGTTTAATGCTTATTTGAGGCTACCCAAATTAAAAAGAGCGTTGAAATTAGGAATCTCTCGAGTTGTTTTCCCCTGTTTCCGTCCTTCTTAGTCCAATCTCTCTCCTCGTCTCCTGTAATGCTTGCACACTTTGATCTACAACCACTGCAATCTAGTATTTTGGTACTCAAAATCAACCAACAAAGCTTTAATTTGAAGCTTGTTGATCTAATTTTGACTTACAAATTTACCAGAACACAAAATTACATACCATGTATTCAGATGAGTTTCTTCGTTTTCACTTTTCATTAAAGAATTTGGGTTTAGTTTGCATCTTGAGTTTTTTTACGCCAAAATCTTAACATTGATTAGTTTGTAATTAGGACCAACTCTTTAACTCATATTCCCAGTTCAAAAAATCAGTCCTTTGTTGATCAAAGATGAAGTAGTACTTGATTTATTTTTGGCACGGATTTTCATGCTGTATTTGGCGCGAAAATGTTAAGAATCAACAACTTCCTCACAATTTGATTTTTGCACTAACTATGAGCACTAACTGTTCGATGAAATGTCTGAAAGAGATAATGTGCTGGGATTTACTTTTTGGCAAAAAAAAAAAAAAAAAAAAAAAAAGAAGAGATTATATTTCAAACAAAAAAAATTGTAATTTATGATAATAGCTGAAGACGACGAATTATGGTAACCCCACCATTTTTATAGTATTTGAATGGTAATCAAGCGTGGTGTTTTCTGTACTTGTTCAGTTGTTTGTATATCATAATTCAAGGATGTTGACGTATTTAACTTTTGAGTTTTGTGGTACGTAATACATCTTCAATTGATATATTTTAACTTTAAGCACCTGCACATTCATAGAAATTGTATGGTGGAAGTAGTGTAGAAAAGTCTTCAGATGATTAGTCTTAGTAAGATGCTGATTCTTTGACTGTTGCGAGCTTGTTGTATTCTTAACTATACTTCTTTGGTGAATTATGCTGATACAGCTTTCAGATTAAATGTCTGTTTTCACTCTTAGTGAAGCATTTTGAAGCTTTAGGCAATTATAACTAGCTCCATGAAGTTCTTTTTATATAAACTCTTGTTCTTGATTCCTCTACTGCAATGCAGGGCTAGTGACTGCTTAGAAAAAGGCTTTAGGATCACTAATGGTACAACCAATTTAGTATCTCAAGGGGGGATGTTTGAGTTTGGGTTTTTCACTCCTGATGAGAAGGCCGTAAATCGCAGGTTTCTGGGAATATGGTATCACAAGCAGAACAATCCCAAGATAGTGGTGTGGGTTGCAAATAGAGATAAACCCCTGTTGGATTCCTATGGCTACCTTGTACTTGATGATTCTGATGCCAAGCTATTGGATAGGAATGGTGTTGCCTACTGGTCAACCGATGATGTGCTATCGGAGCACAAACAGTCCATGGGGACTATTAAACACTACGAGGTTACTTCGAATAAGCTTCCTCCTTTACCGACTGAAGATGCAACTGATGTATCAAATAAAACTAGGAGTTTAATAAGACTATGTCTGCTTAATAACGGAAACTTAATATTAAGTGATAGGAGAGTGAAAAGAGCACCGCTATGGCAAAGTTTTGGGCACCCAACTGACACACTTCTTCCAGGGATGGTTGCAGATGGAAGTTTAAGCCTTTTAGCGTCAAGCAAGCTGGTATCTTGGCAAAACCACAACAACCCAGCCCTAGGAAAGTTCTCGTTTCCGCTACAACTTGTCACACCTAATGATTTGTATATTGCCAAAAGAGGAGTTCCAAATTATTGGCAGAGTGGAACAACCCCTTTTGACAAGATTCCATCAGCTTTGTCTGGATTATGGAATAATGGCAATCCCTCTCTTCAGAACAACACACGATTAGTGATGAACTTCACAGGACAGATTCAGTTATGGCATTGGGAAAGTGAAAGAGGCTGGTCCTTGAATTGGTCGGAGCCAAAAGATGGTTGTAGATTGTATGATAAGTGTGGTCGTTTTGGCAGTTGCAATAGTAACAATGGGTTGTTGTGCAAGTGCTTGCCAGGATTTAAGCCTACTGCTAAGTGGAAATTGGGAGACTCTTCTGGAGGGTGCTCTCAAAAATCTGGACCTGCTTGTGATAGGAATGACAGTACTTTGAATGATATTTTCTTGACATTCCCCATGATGAAACTGGGAAACCGAACTTGTAAAGTATCTACTTCTAGCGAAGGTACTTGCAGAGGTCGATGCCTTAGTGATTGCACTTGTGTAGCTTACTTTGAAGGTCCTGCCGATTGTTCTGGACCAGGCACTGTGACTGAGAACAAATGCTTGACATGGACTGAACTGACTGATTTGCAGGAGGAGTCTTCTGATGGAATTACTATTTTGGTCCGCACAACACGGGATGATATAGGTATCTTTTTTTTTTCTCTGAGTACTATTTTGACTGATTCCCTCCATACTTGCAGAATTTACTCACTTGCATTTGCTCATAGACAACTGTCTCACATCTGTGATAAGATACTGCGGACAAGGCTGAAACAATACAGATTACTAGTAGTAGTAACTTCTCTCATTGACTCATTCATAGGCAATAGTCTCAAATTTTTAATAAGACTGGGAGTATAAGACTGCAGCGATATTGATTACTAGTAGTAACAAGTCTGTATGTGACCAAGGAAGTAAATAGAGTGGGGCTCGGGATTATGAATATCCTCCTAGTATTTACTGTAATTTGTATAATTAGTGGTTACTATGAAATATGAATGGTCACGTCATGTTAATTTTGAAAGTTATACAAACTTAATGTGTTCTAGTAAAAACATTATGAGAAACATCAATACGGTGTTCTAAAAGCTCTTTGCTGACATGAAATTTATTCTCCTGTGGCAGATCCAACCTTAAGGGCATGCAATCATTGTGGAACTTATATCATCCCCTATCCCCTAAGCACTGGGGGAAACTGTGGGAATCCCTCGTACTCCCATTTTAATTGCAATAAGCAAACAGGTCAAGTTCACTTATCAACTCCAAGTGGCAACTTCAGAGTCAACTCAATTGATCCAGACAATAAGCTCTTTTCTATCCAAGTCATGCATAATATTTGTGACGATAAATACATACACTTGTCCGTATTGTCACTCAACAACTCCTTGCCATTCACTTTTAGAAACTGCAATGTTGTTGAGAACCAACCTTTGATTCAAGTTGCACAGCCTTTTATTGAAGTTGAAATAGGTTGGAATCCACCGCCAGAATTTTCTTGTCGTGCACCCTTAAATTGTAGCCAATGGCCTCATACTACATGCAAAGCCAAAGGGGGTGATATGAGGTGCATTTGTGGATCGAAATTTCGATGGAATGGCTTCGAGCTGGAATGTACCAGAGGTGAGATACTTCTGCAGTCTTGCTCACTTTTTCTATTCTGCTGGTGCTGGCAATTGTTCATTAAACTTTTTTAGTAATATCTTTTTTTTTTGGGAGTGAATGTTGCTGAAACTTTACAAGCATTAATGGTTATGTCCTACATATCCAATTATGAGCCCATACACTGCAACTGCTTAAAATTCTGACAATGTTTGCCTTTTGTCCGATTAAAGTTCCCTTTCCTATGAAGGTTGTGGTTCCTTGCGTAGCTGGTGCATTGGCAATTATACTTGTGTGCAGCATATTATCTATTTATCATATAAGGGAAAGAAGAATGGTTAAAGGACAAGGTAAGTTGCTTGTATCATTTTCTTCTCCATGATGCATAGTGAATGATAACATACTCGTCGTGTTGCAAAAGAAGCTGATGAATAAATTTCCAAGATAGGTTTCCTTTCAGTATCTTTTCACTCAGTTCCTGTAATCCAGGAATCACAAATTACAATTGTGTATACTGAGTGATTCGAAAAATTTGACAGACTCGTCTGAATTCAAGGGAGATGATACTGAAGGCATAGATGTGCCTTTTTTCAATTGGGAAAGCATACTTGCTGCTACAAACAACTTTGCAGATGCAAATAAACTTGGAACAGGGGGATTTGGTTCAGTTTACAGAGTAATCATTCTTAATTCAATCAAACAAATCTTCTAATCTTTGCTAGTTTGATGACATATCATTATGTGGAACACTGCATTCAGGGTGAGCTTCCAGATGGGCAGATAATTGCTGTCAAGAGGCTCTCAAGTGTATCAGTGGAAGGCATTGCAGAATTTAAGACTGAGGTTATGTTGATTGCCAAACTCCAGCATCGGAACCTTGTAAGACTTATTGGGTATTGCACGAAAGCCGATGAGAAGATTTTAGTCTATGAATACATGCCCAATGGAAGCCTAGACTCTTGTTTGTTTGGTCAGTCTCACATCCATATATTTTCCCGCCTATCTATTAGATGATATACCTTTTCTTCTTGTAACACTTCATTTTATGTTCGATATCTTGCATGAAGATGAAAGGCATTCTGTGTATTTAGACTGGAAAAAGCGTTTTGATATCATTTTGGGAATAGCTCGGGGCCTTCTTTATCTTCACCAAGACTCGAGGCTTAGGATTATTCACCGAGATCTTAAACCAAGCAACATTCTACTTGATGAGGAGCTCAATCCAAAAATTTCAGACTTTGGCATAGCAAGGATTGTTGGAGGGAAGGAAACAGAGGCAAGCACTGGCAAAGTCGTTGGAACATAGTATGTAGGATTGTGAATTTATTTCATCTCACTATATATTGTCCATATCCACAGTAATGTGCTTATTCGCTCTTCTTTTTGTTTTTTTAATTATGTGCAGTGGTTATATGTCTCCAGAATATGCATATGAAGGGATCTTTTCACTTAAGTCTGATGTTTTTAGCTTTGGCGTGGTTATATTGGAGACTATACGGGGCAAAAGGAATTCGAGGATCTTTATCTTTGAGCACGGTGTGAATCTCCTGGGACATGTAAGTATCATGAGATGTAAATTGACCCTTACACTCTTTGTCTAGAATAGTTACATATGCTATTTTAGAAATTCTAAAAAAAGCCATGTCATGTCCTAAAAAGTTAATACAGTAATTTATAATTGAATATCCCATCATTTTCATTCAAAATTAAGTGATCAAGAGTGGCTTAGGAATTGAACAACCACTAATCCATGATAAGGTTCTTTGTGTAATATTATGTCAAGTTTATGAAAATTTAGGCCTGGAAGATGTGGAATGAAGATCAAGGATTGGAATTGATGGACCCAAAACTCAACGAATCGTGCATATATTCAGAAGTTCTAAGGTGCATTCATATTGGTTTGTTGTGTGTACAAGAAGATCCAAGTGATCGCCCTTCTATGTCAACTGTAGTTCACATGTTAAGCGCTGAAAATGCCTCTCTTCCACCAGCCAAACAACCGGCTTTCATGAACAGGAGACCATTATCAGAGAATGCCTCAACTTCTAGTGCAAAGGATTCAAGTGGGCATGAGGTGATGAGTGTATCTACAGTAGGCCGGTAAATGATGATGTTCTGCATTATTTTGGGTTAAGTTAGGAACTTTCTTGTGTGAAGTTTTGTAATCTATGTATGTATTTGGAAAAAGGAACCCTTTAATATTATAAATTAATAAATAAAGCTGAAATTTTGGGTATATTTGGGTGAGCTTGAAGATGCACTTTGTTATATGCAATAAGGACATATATACTTTAGGAGTTAATAAATAAAGCTGAAATTAATAAATGAAGTCTATCATTCTGATATAGTTTGGGAAGACATTCTTGATCGAGTTAGGTTGACCGCATCCGAGATTCCAATACCTTCATGTTGAGTCTCGAACTTCAACCAATGAGAATAATTTCTCATACCCAAAAACAAAAGAACCATACTCACAACTTTCTCGTTTGGTAGGCTGAACCGTCGTAATCCAATTCTCCTGCTGTCTCAGCTGCACCTTTACGAACGTACTGACTCCAACAATCATTCCCAACCGTAGGCTCCCTTGGTTCGAAGCTTCTTCGTTTAGCAACTCCCTTCTCAAGCGCACTTCCTCTCCTCCCATAGGCGAGAAGGAGATTTCCAAAACAGAAACTAAAAACCCCATAACAGAGTTTGAGAAAATCTCATAAAAAGAGACTAATTTACTGAACAAAACAAGAAAATGAACTAAAAACTGAAAATAAAAAGGGAAAAGGGGCTCATGGCATCCCGTAATTGATGAAAAAGGGGTAAAGAGGCTTAAACTTTGATATACTTAATTGAGTATCAACTTTGAATTTTAGTACATAATACGTCTTATGATATATAGTAACTCTTACTTTGTAGTTTGACGTCTCACGATGAGACATGAAATTAGGAGTTTCTCCGGTTGTTTTCCCCTGTTCCGTTTAACGACTCCTCTTTCCATCCCTTTTTGTCCAATCTCTCTCCTCGTCTCCTGTAATACTTGCTCACTTTCATCTACATTTATTGCAATCTAGTATCTTGGTGCTCAAAATCAACCAACAAAGCTTTAATTTAAAGCTTTGTTGATTTAATTTTGACTAACAAATTTACCAGAACACAAAATTACATACCATCACCATGTGCTCAGATGATCTATTTGGTAGTGAGTTTTTTTGTTTTCATTAAAGAATTTGTGTTTAGTTTGTATTCTGAGATTTTTTTTTACGCCAATGTTAATCTCAACATTAATTTGTTTGTATTTAGGGACAATTCTTTTAACTCATATTTCCAATTCAAGAAATCAGTCCATTGTTGATCAACAATGAAGTAGTACTTAATTTATTTTTGGCACGGATTTTCATGCTGTATTTGGCGCGAAAATGTTAAGAATCATCAACTGTATCCCAATTTAATTTTTGCGCGAAAAAGCAAACTCTGAGCACTAACTGTTCGATGAAATGTCTGAAAGAGATAATGTGCTGGGATTTACTATTTGGCCAAAAAAAAAAAAAAAAAAGTTGCAGCCCACTCTCAAGAGATTATATTTAAAATTAAAAATTTGTTGTTTATACTATATATGTAAATTATAATGTTTTTGAGTTGGGAAAAATTGACTTTGATTTGTGTTTTTTGCAAAAAAAACTCTGTTATTGAGTTTTAGCTATTGAATAATTGGTCGTGTTATAGGTAAACGCTTGAGTCTACTAATAAGGACGAGATTTGGTAAAAACATCAATTATATATTTTGATCTGATCTTTCTCTTCCAATGAGAGAATTTTATTAATTACACATTGTGTTATCTTTGTTTAGTTGATTATTAATAATTCAGTGATGCTGACATATATATGAATTTCTTGTAATTTTGTGGTAAAACAGTATTTCTGATAGGTCTGATATTCTTTCTTATATGTCTCATATGGGTCTTCCCGTTGTTTGGTTAAGGATGCTGATGCTTTTGACGGTTCTGAGCTTGTTCATGTGGTGAAAGATGACATATGTGGCTTTGTTTTAACCTGGTTTGTCAAGCGATACCCTGATAGCGACTCGTACTTCTGATCCATTTAATGGATGTTTTCATTCTTGGTGAAGTATTGTAATGCTTTATTGCAATTACCAATAGGTTCAGAATGTGCATACGTTACCTCACCTTGTTCTTCTTCTTATATGTTCTCTTGTTTTCTATGATTATGCAACATTGCAGCTCTAGGGACTGCTTAGAAGAAGGTTCTATGATTAGGGATGGTACTAGTAACAGTACTCTAGTATCTCCGGGTGGAGTGTTTGAGCTCGGATTCTTCACTCCTGGTGGGAACAATAGTAAGAGCAGGTTTTTGGGCATATGGTATAATACCTATAACGACGAGCCTAATTCTAAGATTATTGTGTGGGTTGCTAATAGAGATAAGCCACTGCTGGATTCCGGTGGCTCCCTTATTGTAAAAAATGGTAGTGCCATGGTAATGGATATAGAAGGTGTGATCTACTGGTCCGCTGAAGTTGCTCCATCTAGTAATGCAAGTTATTGTCTACAAGACACTGGCAACTTAATTTGCAACAGAATGGGGGAGAGAGTAAATCAGGTTCTGTGGCAAAGCTTTGATGACCCAACTGATATATTTCTTCAGGGAATGAATGGTGCTGAAGCTTTGACGTCATGGGAGACGAGCAATAATCCAGCACTGGGTAACTATACATTCTTGCAGATCGAAGGGAACAAAGGCAACAAATTGGTTATTATTAAAAAAGGATCGCCACAATATTGGGAGAACAAAGTCTCATCTTTTGATCATGCACCACCAATATTGTCTAATATATCGCTGAAAAATATTTCTCGGTTAGAAGGTTATAATAATACGAGATTGGTGATGAAGTTTACTGGGCAAGTTCAATTCTGGAAATGGGAAAGTGAAAGAGGGTGGTCCTTGAAGTTGGCAGAGCCAAATGATAGATGTAATTTGAACAAAATATGTGGAAACTTTGGCAGCTGCAATAGTAATAATGGGTTTTTGTGTACGTGCTTGCCAGGCTTTGTTCCTAGTTCACCAGACAGCTGGCGTTCAGGAAGATTCTTTGAGGGATGTTCGCCAACGTCAGCAACCTGCAGTAGGAGTTATTCCGACGATGTGTTCTTCAGGATGCCTATGATGAAAGTTATCCCCCATAATAATGAGACAAATAAGAATTGTACAGATGCATGCCTCAAGGATTGTAATTGTGTGGCTTACTCTTGTGGTGTTGCTACTTGCACAGGTACGTTAAATGAGAGGTGCTTGATGTGGAGTAATGAAATTACTGGCTTACAAGAGGAATATCGCGATGGGATTACAATATTTATTCGTAGTACATGTTCTATTATAGGTATCTTCCTTTTTCTGATCTGTTGCAACTTGAATATATAACTGTTATCATCATCTCTTTCAGTATTAGGTAATAATTATTGACCCACTCAGAATAGAATGTCTTTATGCATTCAAGATAATGCCTTTCACCTAGCAAACATGCATTTCTTGTCATATATACAAACAGATGACGCTAATCTGTTGAGATTTGTGTCAATTTAGTGACTACAAACGATCAAATTTGTTTCATTTTGAAGACGAGCCAACTTCAACTCAATTGTGACATTGGGACTTGATGCAACCTTATATACTTAGAGATCATAATTTAACATTGTTAATCATGATTCATGATATAATACTGTAGCTGACATGAGATGCATACACCTGCTGCAGAATTAACATCTAGAAACTGCAAGACTTGCGGAATTTATGTCATTCCCTATCCCCTTAGCACTTCTGCAGATTGTGGGGATCCATTATATGCCGATTTCCACTGCAATGAGAAAACAGGGCAAGTTAGTTTCTCAACTTCAAAGGGCACCTTCAATGTCACTGCAATTTATCCTGAAAAAAAGAGATTTTTTATACAAGTCAGACATGGCAATTCATGTGATAGTAACTCGATCTTTGGATCATCTAAGGATCACTCGGTGTACAGTGTTAAAAACTGCACTTCTCTGAAGGAGCAGCGCTTTTTGGGAGTTGACCAATCCTTTATTGAGTTTGAGATGGGCTGGAAACCTCCACGAGAACCTATTTGTAGTGAGCATTCAGAGTGTCAAGCTTGGCCCCTTACTACTTGCAAATCACCAGGAATCGGTGAGTCGAGGTGCATTTGTGGATCTAGTTATAATTGGGATGGAAGCAATGTGAAGTGTACCAAAGGTAAGCAAGCTCCTTACAACGTCTTGCAATTTCGTTTGAAGCCCATAATTTTCGTAGTAAATATACCATTCCCTTTCACTTTTATTATTTGCTGGGAAGTTTATCATATAATCTTCTTCTGATTCAATGTATTTATTTTCTTTTCGAGCATGTTATAACGGGCTGTAAAGGGTTGACAATGTTCACTTTTGGTTCTACAACAGTGAGTTTACCTCTCCAGGTTCTAATTCCTTGCTTAGCTGCTGTATTGGCATCTATTCTTCTATGCGTGATATTCTTGATCTATCATATGCAAAAAAGCAGATCTGCTAAACTACAAGGTAGTAGGTTGCGCCATTCATTTCTATAATTTTTTACTATTAGTTAGATAAGAATATGTGAAATGTGTTGTGCTATGATAATTTTGAAAAGAAAAAAAAAATCAATGGATAGAATTCACCAAGATCACAGGATTTTCTGTTGTCACTGCATTCTTGTACACCAGTAGTCGTATGGAATTGTTTACACTAAGTAATGTTAATGACGTCACAGGCTCTTTCGAGTTCAAAGAAGATGATCCTGAAAGCATAGATGTGCCTTTTTTCAATTGGGAAACCATACTTGATGCTTCAAACAACTTTGCAGACGCAAATAAACTAGGAGCAGGGGGATTTGGTTCTGTGTACAGGGTAACAATCAAGGATATCTATAATATCATATGACAGTTGCAACTTGCGAATTTGCTGACCTATCATACTGATGTGTAACATTGCACAGGGAAAACTTCCAAATGGGGTGGAAATTGCTGTTAAGAGGCTCTCAAGTCTATCATTGCAAGGTATTGAAGAATTTAGGACCGAGGTTAAGTTGATTGCCAAACTCCAGCATCGGAACCTGGTAAGACTTCTTGGGTATTGCACGAAAGCGAATGAGAAGATTTTAGTCTATGAATTCCTGCCCAATGGAAGCCTAGACTCTTGTTTATTTGGTCAGTCACACCAAAGTTCTTACTCACCTTCAAATAAGATTACTTAGCTATTTGCTCTTGTAACAATTTCTTATATGTTTGATTTCTTGCAAGAAGACGAAAGGCATTCTGTGTTTTTAGACTGGAAAAAGCGTTTTGACATCATTTTGGGAATAGCACGAGGACTTCTTTATCTTCACCAAGACTCGAGGCTTAGGATTATTCATCGAGATCTTAAACCAAGCAACATTCTACTTGATGAAGACCTGAATCCAAAAATTTCAGACTTTGGCATAGCAAGGATTGTTGGTGGAAAGAAAACAGAAGCAAGCACTGACAAAGTCGTTGGAACATAGTATGTAGGAGTGTGAATTGATTTCAACTTCACTATATATTATCAACAAACCTTGAGTAATGTGCTAATCCACTCTTTTCTATTATGGCGCAGTGGTTACATGTCTCCAGAATATGCATCTGAAGGGATATTTTCTTTCAAGTCTGATGTTTTCAGCTTTGGCGTGATCATATTGGAAACAATATGTGGTAAAAGGAATTCGAGGATGTTTATGTTTGAGCATGGTCTGACTCTTCTAGGACATGTAAGTAACATTAGAAATAAAGTGACTCAATACTCCCTTGGTCCGAAATCAATAGTTACATATGCTATTTTTAAAAAGTTGTTACTTGAAATAAAATGTTAATACTTCATGATTAGATTTCCCAGTATGTCATCATTTACAATTTAGTTATAAGGCGTGGATAGAAATAGTAACTACTTCCTCCGTTTCGTTTGAGATGCAACAAATGGGTATTATTCGTGAGATATAAAAATATTCATTTGTTGCATTTAAAACGAAACGGGGGAAGTATTATTAAAGGGCTTTTTGTAAAATTATGTCAACTGTTGTGGTCTAAATATACTTCAACTTTAGGCCTGGAAAATGTGGAATGAAGATCAAGGATTGGAATTGATAGACCCAAGACTCAAAGAATCATGTTGTTCAGAAGTTGTAAAGTGCATTAATATTGGGTTGTTGTGTGTACAAGAAGACCCAAGTGATCGCCCTTCTATGTCAACCGTTATTCACATGTTAAATAGTGAAAATACCTCTCTTCCGCTGGCGAAACAACCACCTTTCATTAATAGGAAACCATTATCAGAAAATGCCTCAACTTCCAG
The DNA here is from genome assembly GCF_026745355.1 of Beta vulgaris subsp. vulgaris. Taxonomy (NCBI): domain Eukaryota; kingdom Viridiplantae; phylum Streptophyta; class Magnoliopsida; order Caryophyllales; family Amaranthaceae; genus Beta; species Beta vulgaris. The sequence continues at coordinate 62,414,876 of NC_079206.1, read as the reverse complement.
TGCAAAGGATTTGAGCGTGCATGAGGTCTTGACTGTATCTATAGTAGGTCGATAGATGATAATGTTTTTTTTTTTGCATCATTTCATTTTTTGGAAGTTAGGGATTTTCTTTTGTGAAGATTGTATTGTATGTAAATTGGGTAAAGGATCCCTCTATTTGTAAGTAAATAATTAAGCTGTGAACTTTTGTATATGTGAGTGTATATGATGATGCACTATGTTGAACAAAAGGTTGTTGGCTGTTGCATTACTGAACATTTATTATTTATTACTTAAAGATCGAAATAATTCCCCTATTCCATGATGATTTTCATAAGATTAGATTTATGCAAGTGTAATGATTCAATCAACACAGTATTTACTATTGTCATTGTCAACCTTCACCTGGGCATTTCATCAAACAGGTTGTGTGCATGAACAAAATCCAACCCAAAGTACAACCAGATTACCCATCTCGGCATCTCCCCAACATAATTAAAGGTTCGAAAATTAAAACCCAACAATATGATAAAAATATGCAGCCCTAAGGGTTGCATATAAGAAGCTTAAAAAGGAAAGTTTTAGAAAGAATAAAGCATTAATTACATTAATCTTTGTGTAATTTTGTCATAAATTTTTAAACCTATACCAATTTAGGAAATGTATTTAATGCTTATGTGTAACGTAAGGGCTGCATATAGCATTACCCATGATAAAATGGGCATCGTTACAATATATTTCCTCCGTTCTCCAATAGACGTTTCATTTCTTCTCTGTACATTGCGAATACACGTTTTGTATAATTAACTAGTATTTGGGCCCGGCTGTTGCCCCGGCTTGGTATTGTTTTTCGAACTTGATATGCGTTTTTTTCCACTCCCATTAAAATATATTAAGGAAAATTCATCATTTAAAAGATACAAATATAATAATGTGGACACTTAAAGTATGATTAAAAGTTGGTTGAAATGGTAATTGTGTCATGCTATAATAGCAAGAGGTCACAGGTTCAGCTCTTGTTGCAAGCTAATTTTACCTTTGTTAATTGACAATGTCGAAACGTTTGGTATGAGGGATTGGGAGTTTGGGGATTAGAGGATGGGATTGGGAATGGGAGTTAGAAGGTGGGAATTCATTAAATATATCCCAATCCCTTATTTGGTATGTTAGTGGGATTATGTTGGGAATATTATTATCCAATGTTTGGTATGAGGTACTTAAGTAGGGAATATATTGCTAACTTGCAAATTTACCCATTTTAATGATGGATAGCAAAAGAAGAGCAAGCAATATTGGTGAAGTATATATTTTAATGAAGGATAAATTCGTCTTTTAACATAACTAGAAATAATTCCCCTCCCTAATACCTGCCCCCTCCCATATCTAATTTTGGTGGGATAAAAGGGGGTTTAATCTCATTCCCCTTCACATGAAAATATATAGATATCCCCTCAAACAAACATGGATATCCCCTATTATAACATTTCAGAAAAGTAATTGCATGCCTCTCATCATATTTAACGATTATAACGTTATTAGCAAAAAGTCCAAAGTTTAATCTAGTCCAGTATAAACTTATTGGACTGGACTCGACTGAAAAAATATTTGGATTGAACTCGTACTCAAAATTTTGAGTTTAAATATTTTGAAACTGAATTTGAACTCACCTTTTTGAAATCATATCCAATTCAAAAAAAATAACTTGGGATATAATATAAATACATATACACTTCATGTATATTTAAAAAAAAATTAACATTTTTGTTGTAATTTTGCATTGGCACCAAAATTTTCAGCTATCTTCCAAATGTCCAAAATAATAATTGGAAAGGCAAAAGTCGCTACTTTTTTAAAATCAATCACGAGTGAAAATCTAAATTGAGAAAATATGATAAATTATATAAGGAAAAAACTATATGCAGTCCTAAAGATTGTATATAAGAAGCTAAAAATGAAAATAAGTTGTATTAATTGATCATTTATTACATCGATTGATGCAAAAATTTTCATAAATTCACAACTTATTTCCATTTTAAGTAGTATATTCATATCATTTATAACATAATCCATTATATAATAACCAAAATTTTGACGACTAAATTAGAACCAAATTTGACCTAATTTTTCGAAATTTGGCAAAGTCACCCTTCCACAAATTCTGAACTGGAGTTGCATTTGGCAATAATTGAATATTAAAATTTAGACTATGAATTGTAGAGCTTTACCCTCGAAAGGGAGCCCTTCCAGAAATTCTCGACGGCCAAGGTCAAGCCCAGGCCAAGGAGGGGGTTTGGAAATAGTTTTCAACCAGCAATTGACGCGCCTCGGTTATTACCTCACTAGCTGCGTCATTGCCCCAAGCGCAAAGATACTTTTTCATTTCCCACCTCTCTGAATCTTATATTCACATTTCTGAGTATGTTTCTATTTCCTTCCGATATGGGACGAAAAAACCTCAAAACTTTAGAGTCTCTCCTACTATTCACCAGGTAAGACCAGAATCCTATCACCTCAATCAAACTCTGATGTGGTACGAGTTTTGATGTTTAACCCAAATAATCTAACACCAATTGTTCATCTTTTAGAAAGAAAAAAATGGCTGGCATCGATTTTTTGACAATTTACAATGAAGTAATATTTGATCATTCACCTTCCAACTCTTTTGGGAACTGTTTTTAATGCTTTTTTTTTATAGCTAAAATGCAGATAATCATCCACTTGTACTGTAGTTTGATGTTTGAGCGAAAATGCAGACTATGCGCACTATGTGTTCGATAAAAAATCTGAGAAACGACTATGTTGTAACTTGCAAAATTGTCTTTGATTTGTGTTTTGTAGTTGTCTGTTATTAATTTCCAGCTATTGAATAATTGGTGATATGTAAGTAAACACTTGAGTCAAATAAAAGCGATTATGGTAACTCTACCATTTGTTTTTACTGACCATTTTTCTTCCAATGAGACGATTAATTACAGTCTAATGGGACATTGTGTTATATGTATATCTAGTTTATTATATAAATATTTCAACGAGGTTATTATGTATGCATCCTTCATTCCAAAACTAATGCAATACTTGTCCTACTTGATTATTAATATCTCTAATTATACATATGTAAAATTGTAAACTTTTGATGATTAAAAATTAAACATTGAAAGGTGTCTAACAAGTAAATATATTTTCCTATACAATGGTAGCTTGGTGAGTACTACATCCGTTTCTTTTTAATTATTACACTTACACTTTTCACGCATGCCGATGCACTACTTTGAGCCTTTATATCTCTAATTTTGTATTTGTAAAAAATATAAAAACTACATATTAATAAAATACATACTAATACGAATCTAACAAGATCCCACATGACTATGTTTTTATTCACGTATAAATCACAAACGAGGGTCAAAGTGCAATTTGTGAATAGTGTAAAATGTCAAAGTGTAACAATTAAGAAGAAACGGAAGTATTATTTAAAGCCGAAATATTGAAATAAACATGGCCTTATAATATTTTGACTACTTGAAATTAGTTGTTTGTTGGCAGATGGCAACATCTCAAGATTATACCTTCTCTTATGAGTAATTTTTTAACATTAAAAACTCTAAAACAGTTGATCACTTCACTTTTTTTTTTCTTTGGAACAACAAATCACTTAGCTATTTACGTCCACACAAATTTTGAAAAGAAAAAGTTATTATGATCACGAGACCATTTACACCTTTTTAACAGATCTAACTTTCAAAATTCCAGCTTTCTTTTATTACCTCCTACGCAAACTGCAAAGTTCCAACTTTCTTCAATTACCTCCTATGCAAACCGCAATTCATAAGGCTCCAATTCACATGAAAATGTTAAATGTTCATTGTTATAATTCCAAACAATTAACATCGTTAATTTTCACTGAATTACATTTTCGTAATCCGCTCAAATAAAACTTTTCATTACATTGTTTAGTGAGGATGGAGGAGGAGGAAGAAAACGCGTTGCACTTTGGAGGAAGTGAGAAATGGATTCAAAAGGGGCCGGTTATATTAAATGACAAAAATTACCATTTTGCCCTTGAGATGTGCAACTACCAGCCCATACCAGGTATGGAATATCGCTACTCGACGAATTACCAATGTTTGAACCAAAATAGAAGACTTTCTCTCTTCATCTCCCTTTTTTTTTTTTTTCCTCTTATCTCCTCTCTCACAAAACACTAATTTTCAAACTAGGGGCTACCACCATCTTTTTGGGCGGTGGTAAACCTTTTTTCTCCTTTTGTTACTATTTTTTAATGTTAATGTTTCTAATAGACTTCAGTCTTTCTTTAATAGGGAGTTTTTCTACCCATATATCATGTTAAATTTACCCATACATTGGGTTAAATAATTTACCCATATATTGGGTTTTATCTTTCTCTATGTGAGTTTGAAGACTTTGTTTTTTTGGGATTTTTGTATAATTTAAAAGGTTGATTTGTATATTTAAATTTGTATGGGGTTGCAACACATGTCAGTACTTCGGTTACAATCACTTAAATTGAATCCCATTATATTTAAAAACTACAAAAGATCGACAAACACTCTTGCAAAAAAAGTATTAGACATCGATGTGAAAGGCGAGGGTTTACAAAAATGTTAGATTAGAGGTGATCATTTTGGCCCGGCCCGTTTTTGGGCAGAATTTTTAGGCCCGCGGGCCGGACCCGGCCCGGCCCGGTCGTTTTTTTTGTTTTGGGCAAGCCAAAAACGACTTTTTAGTCTATTTTTTGGCCCGGCCCGTTTTGGCCCGCAAAAGCCCGCTAATTTAGGCCCGAAATAGCGGGCTTTGGACACAAAAATTCGGCCGGCAATTTAGGCCCGGCCCGGCCAATGGGCAAATTTTTTTGGCCGCGGCCCGGCCTGAACCCGGCCCGGCCCATGATCACCTCTATGTTAGATATACTCAACGATCGTGGTTTTGTCATATGAGAATTGTATGTATTTCATTTTGACATGTATTTGTTTAGTTTTGACTTCCATGGTAAATGTTGTATGACTTTCTATCAATGAATTAATTTTAATTTTTTTCTTTTAAAAAAACCAAAATAGCCCCCAAAATCTTTGTGAAATACAAAAACGTAAAAAACGAGACCGAGTGGAATCGTCAGAGCAACCGAGTTAAAGCGGCGGCGCTTCCGAGTCAAACGGCGATTCACTCGGAAAATGGATGTTTTAGAACTGAAGAAAGGACTAAATATCGGAGGAGAGATAGAAAGAGTGAATGGGAAGGAACTGAGTTACACCGAGTTCGTGAAAAATTACCTCACCAAGAACAAACCTGTAATTCTCACAGGTTTAATGGACGATTGGAAAGCTTGCGAAGATTGGGTCGACGATTATGGAAAACCTAATTTTGATTTCTTCTCTGCGCACTTCGGAAAATCGCAAGTTCAGGTTACCTCAATCTCTCTCTTGTTTTTAAAACTTTTTTCGCGGTTTAATTATATGATCAATTTTGTATAGTATGATGAACTTTGATTGTGATGAATTTTGATGATGATGTTGATTTTTGGAATTTGAACAATGTTATTGAAGTTAGTAATTCACTATGTAAGTTTTTTGGTTTGGTAGTTTGAGGTTGATTAGTTTGCTAAATTTAGATTGCGTGTGGGATGTTAAAGAAAGGAGAAATCGACGGTTTGTGAAATTTGAATGATGATTATTGTTGTTTATTAGTATTTAGGGTTTGTTATGGTTTATGAATTATGAGTAATTATGATTTAAGGTGTGATTATATTAATATAAGTATGTGTCATATCGGCAGGTGATTTTTGTGTAGTTGAAAAGAAACTTGTGCAAACTGACTTTTGTCGCGTCTTTGATTAGTTACATCGGAACATGTAGCAGTATCTGAATGATAGCAATAGTATGGCCTGCTTTATGAATCTTACAATCATTAGAAAGTACTGCTTAGGATAGGTGATTTACTTTTAATTTTTATGTTCTAAATGCTGGTCACAGTAGTATGTTTTAGTTTGATGCTTGGATGAGCTGATGGATAAGCTAAATGATGTTGTCTAATTGTTCATATAATCCATAGCAATTGGACGGAACTTCTACCATGGATTACCCCTCCGATTTCATATTTATGCAAATCAAGATCCTTTTTATCTTTTCCAGAAATCTCTTTCAACAAATTGTGACTTCTATAGAGTTGTCGTCATACCTTGAAAGTTGAAATAAATAGGCTATAATATGGGCTGTCCTTTATGGTTCAGGAGGTTTGACCTGTGCTTCAAGCTCATGTTGAACGCATGCTGTACTATGCCTAATCAAAATTGATTTGCTACTTTATGGAGTTTGACATTGTTTAGTGATGATGTACTTCATAAATTGCAGGTTGCGGATTGCTATAATAGGGAATTCACTGATCAAAGGAGATTAGACATGCCGGTCTCGGAGTTCACAGAATACTGGGTTGCACTCAACAGTGAAACTGATACTCATGATGATAAGTCCTTGTTATATTTAAAGGATTGGCACTTTGTCAAGGTATAAGTTGAAATCAGTCTTTCATACTTTCAGTCATTTTATTCAGGAATCAGGACTCTTTTCTTTCTCTGTTTCAGTTCTAGCTTACTGTCTTCTATATTGGTTCGGGAGAGGAGAAACCTTTCTTAGGTGACATTATTTTACTTTTCGATAATGAGTAGAAGTCTTGAGAGAATGACAATATTAGGCTTAAATATCATTTTATTGCTGTAAGAGGAAAGAGAACAATATATTGGTTGTGACATTCTGACATAGAGAGCGAGAAACTTGTTTCGGTAGAAGACATTTTGCTCTTTGGAAGTCTCTTTGGTACTTCTTGAGTTTATGAGCAATACATTTTCATGTCATTAGGAGTCTGACATAATAGGGTGCTTCCATTCTAGGTGAGGTGGGAGTCAGCATTCACAAGTAATTGAAACATAAGTTTTTAATTTCTTCAGACTTTAAGAGCCTAATGTCTATTATCCTGATTATTGGTGGCTGTAATAGATGAAGTCAATGAGTGACAACAGTATACAGTGTTTTTGCACATTTTATATCATTATCGTCCTGATTTTGCTCGAATGCTGTTGTAAGAAATTTGATTGGCGAATGCCTCTGGAAAAGCCTCTTCTCATCTGCCAGAATAGGTTGTTGTATTTCGTGAGGTTTTTTCGTATTTAGTTACTTGAGGTATTCACAACTGATTACTTTGTTCCTTATTGTGTCTGTTTGGGTTTTTTATAATCATCATTTAATCATTTTGGTTTTTCCAGGCACATAATCCGTACAAGTAGACTATGATATTTGCTAAAATTTATTTCTCGGTAATTTTGTTGGCAGGAGTACCCTGCATACAAGGCATATGTTACTCCACCCTTTTTCAATGATGATTGGCTGAACCTGTACCTTGACCAGTATCGCATGCATAATGATCCTGATTACCAGGAGAGAAATGAAATTAGTTGCTCTGACTATCGGTTTGTTTACATGGGACCAAAAGGTTGGGGTTTCAGTGCAATAACATCTATCTTGTAAGACATTTTTCCTGTTCTAGAGTAAAATACTTCCCAGCCTAGTAGCTCATAACAGCTGACTTTGCTCCTCTTCATGCAGGTACATGGACTCCTTTGCATGCTGATGTTTTTAGGTCATACAGTTGGTCAGCCAATGTATGTGGGACAAAGTTATGGTTTTTCCTTTCTCCTGATCAACATCAGCTTGTGTTTGACAGGTATTCTTGCAATTTAATGTTCAATAGGACATGTGAACAATTACTAAATTTATGGACAGTGATCGTGTAACTCGAAGTAATGAATCCATTTTGGTGTCCTTAATAGGACAGCCTTACGGCAAGGCTGACTGTAAGCATGATTATTGTAGGGACATCAGTTGTGAGCAAATTTACCTTGATTTTGAGGAAGGAAGTCTCTTTCTTGAACCTACCCGTAGAAGTTGACTACCCTCCCTTTACCAAGAGGCTGTTTCAAAGGCACTCCCCTTGAACTTTATGTCACTGTGGGGTAGCCTTATCATTGCATCTTGGTATCCCTGTTAGTCTCTCCCCTAACAGTAACAGATTGTGAAGCTTTCTCTTTTAGCTAAATACTCCCTCCATCTTTCAATAATCTAGTCACTTTTAAAGTTGCTTTAAAAACTTTACCCATTTCCTTATATAGGTTGGGTGCACCTGATGAAATGAATAGATGAACTACTAACTTTATTACTTACTAAATGGCCATAAATTGCTTTTTCTTTAGTATATGTGCCAAAATAAATGGGTAAACTATTGGAAAATGGAGGGAGTAGGTAGAGAACAATTGATGCTGCCAAATCTTTGAAAATAGGGCAATTTGTGTCATGGTGTACGTCTTGCTTCATGACAGAATATTGATTTAACTTTCAACCAAATAAAGAAAAATGATTTTTTTTTTTTTTTGCATAATATTCCTTTTCTTCTATGAGATTTTTCATCTTTGAGGCATGTACATATTATTGGACTATTCAGAATCTAGTCTGAACTATCTACTTCATATGATCACTCCTGCTACTTGTTAACCTTTTCTTCCCCCTTTGTTTGATGAATACAGGCATATGAAAAATTCGGTGTATAATATTTTTGAGGATGTCAATCAATCTAAGTTTCCTGATTTTAAGAAGGTAGATTAAGTCTTGCGTGCTTGAGATCTCTGGCAAATTTATGAGGGGTTCTTTATAGTATTAATTACTCTTTGTATTTGTCTCACAGGCTATCTGGTCGGAATGCACACAACTAAAGAATGAAATAATATTTGTTCCCAGTGGATGGTACCATCAAGTCCATAATCTGGTATGAAATTTATATGACAGAAGGTTGTGCTTTGTTCAGTTTGTTGATTGTTCTTTTTTTCAGTTTTGCTCCTACGTCATTATGCTTCTAAAACTCCCAGCTGATGCAATTAGTTTGCTCTTCTCTTTGCTGTGCCTAACATATTTGAACCTTATTTTGGGGGGGGGGGGTTTGGGTGGGTGCATGACACAATTACGATGTAATAATGATTAGATCTGAAAGTCTAACGCAATAAGAGAGCAAAAACAAGAAGAATGAAAAAACAAAAGAAAAAGTGGCAAACTGTAACATTGCTATTGGGGGGGGGGGGATACCACATAAATTTGTGAGAAGCCTGATTCAAGCTTTTAGATTCTAACCTAGTTTGTTCCTCTAATCTATGAATAGTCTTACATGCACGTGATGTGTGCGAAAGCATATATAATTCTTCATATATAACAAAGATGGAGATACTCTGATCTTATTTCTTTTTTGTTTAACTAAAGCAGGTAGTTAGTCTTCATTTTTTTTCTTTTTTCCTAGTTTTTGGTGTCCTCATGTGTTGCCATATATAATAGAGATTCATTTGGGCTCCAACAGTATTTTTGATGGCAATGTCTTTATATAACTTTCAGGAAGACGCAGTATCTATCAATCACAACTGGTTCAATGCTTATAATCTTGATTGGGTGGTAAGTTTAATAAATTATATAGTTTTCGGTGGATATCCATGTAAAGAATGTAATGCAAGTTGATTTGTCTATTGGGTGTTTTGTTCTGTTGTCTTGCAGTGGGATTTGCTTGTAGGGGACTACAATGAGGCTAAGGAGTTAATAGAGGATGTTAGGGACATATGTGACGATTTTGAGAGCCTCTGCCAGCGTAATCTTGCTGCTAATACAGGTAAGAGAATTCAGGAACCTTTACATCTATCCTCTATGCTAATATATAACTATTGACAATCATCATATTTGACATTAAATAGAGCAAGGCTAATTATTTGAAGTCAGCCGAGTATTACACTTGTTTGTTCGAATGTCATGTTCGGACATTATGAAACATGCGACAGATCATTATATGAACTTTTATATATTCTCCTGAAAACCTTCGAGCCCTTTCATTTGCTTTATACTAGTTATTTGAAAGAACTAATAGTCTAACAAAGATCTACTTGATATGTGTCAGATGATTTCATTCCATGAGATTGGCTCATGAGTCATGATATCCTTTTTCTTCTTTCTTCTTCAACAGGCATGAACTTCTATGATTTCTTCAACTTCATTGTACGCATGTCTTTTGCCAACTTGCTCCATCTTTGCGATCTTCCTGAAGGCTGCAAACATGATTCACCAGCTTCATGTTCGTTGGCTGAGCATACTATTTTGAATCTAATTTCTATAAGGAGAGTTGCTTTAAGAATGAGATCCACGATTTTAGTAGAAGACAGGGGAGTCTTGTTGGATATACAGAAGAGCTTGAGGGACCCCTTATTTGTTGAAATGTACTCTGCTCTGAAAAGAAGGTATGGAAAGCTTCATGCCAAATGCAAGCATAACTATGAAGATGGGGATTCCCTATGGAAAAGTATCAAACACCATCAATTTATCAATGTGGTTGGGTCTGTTGTTTCCAGTTCAAGGTGTCTAATCACCTTAATTGACTGCATTTTAAAAGATTGCAGTCCCCTGCTGGATAATTTAGTGGTTGATGAGCTCAGAGAAGAAAAGTTAGCTTCTTCATAGATTCTTTTACAATATTCAGCTTGCAGTGTATGTTGGAAACTATTTAAACAGTGTTTTCAATGAAGTTACTTCTATACTTGCTATGGTGTGCACATCTTGTTTTCTGATGGAAGAAATTCATCTTGTTAGATAATACAAGGTATGCGCCTCTAATTGGTGACCTGACTGATACTGATTTGATACATATTATTCTCCTTGTTAGTTAATACAAGGTCTGTGCTTCAGTGCTTTTGGGTGGAAACAACGGGGCGAAAGGACTGCATTAGTAGTGGTTCAATCAGTATTATTTCTATGTTTAATACATATTATTCTCCTTGTTGTTTCTTGGAGTAGCAACAAGTCTGTCCATCAAGTACTTTGAGTTTTGTAGTGTATACCAGTGTACATGTTAGCATATTCTTTCCATATGCTGCCTGCTTTTGTCTGCCAACTAACAATGGTTCCTAGTGTTTGACTTCTTTTATGACATTTGATGTAAATTGTCTGCTCGCTTCCCTGGATTTTTCCTGCTATGAACGTTAGTGGAACAGAATTGGCTCCCATTGGTTTGTTCTTTAAGGTTGGCTTATTTTCTTCCTTGTGGTATATTTTCTCCTCCAAGGCTCCAACTGAATCTATTTTATTCAGGGTATTCTATGTATTTAAATATTGTAAAGCGTATTGCTCGATATGTTACAATCTGTAGTGCTTGAATTGGATTGCCTGTCCTGTGATTTGGTCTCTTTTTGTGGATGAGAAATCTTAGTAGACTAGCCCGAAATCTGAAGTACATCATTATATTTCAGGAACAGGAAAAAACTGAATTATGAGGAGGAACTGTAGCTCCTTATGTGTTGGAGTTAGTCAGTTGTACGTAGCTTAAGTGACTTATGCTGGAGATTATAATTAATCTCGTCTGTGTTACTTAGACTTGAAAAGAGAAGGTATCAGATAGAGATGCAAATCCAAGAATTACGCCAACTATTTTCAAGGTGTCTCTCGTCTGTTTTTGATCCAATTTGAAATTTGTATGTCTTATTGTATTTGGATGTTTGAGTGTTAGTCTGTTAAATGCACCTATACATGTAGCTTTGATTGAAATGAACAGAGTCAGAGTAATATAGCATCTTGTTGTTGGTTCATTTGGAAACTACAGGTATAGCAATTCCGGATTTATAGGAGTTTCGAAGTTGAGATATTAGTTTTTTGTCATGTTATCAGCAATCTGATCTGTATACGCTTGCTTAAGAATATCCTTCTTTCATCAAATCTGTGTGAGAGATTCATGATCTTTGTTTTGTATAGCCAACGTGTTAGCCCCTTTACTAGGGTGTCTTTACTTGATCATCTCTTATGTACATTAATTGCTCATACCTTCTCTAGTTCACTTTTCAGGTTTTCTTTTTTCCCCCTTTTGTTGGGCCAACAGATTTTAGATTCTTGTTTGATGTACCTGCTTTTGTTTTCCGGTTGATCGCTGTTATTCGTTTTGATAAGGAACATATTTACCATGTATCGTTTTTGAATGTGAACCTTTGCATGGTGTGAGACAGTAAGTTTCTTTTAAGACAGAAGGTTACATTTTTCTCTTCCCTTTCCTCCTGACTTCAATGCATCATGGGTTTCCTCAACTCTCTCTGTTTTGATAAAACTAGTATTTTTTTGGGTAGTTGGTGCATGTATTATTTCTGATTTCACATCTGATCAATATTCAAAGGAGAGATTAAGATTTCTAACTTTCAAGATAATATTGTATTTTAACTTTTGTTGCAATTCTTGTCTACCTAATTGTTATTTTCTGTTGTAACTTGTAATATCATTATGAGTTATCAAAACCAGAATTTTTGGAAGTATTTTCAAATTTCTATTAATGATTTTCTACATTATTATGATTGAATAAATGTTAATAAACATCGGTCAAAATTATGAGGTTTGTCCACCAAAATATGTAACCTACAATTTTGAGACATACTTGTAGTACATAGGAGTGATAAACTAATAACAAGTATGCAAAGCTTACGTTCATAGTTAAAAACTAACACTTATTTGATAAATGTGTTGGAACATTTATAGGGTAATGGGTTTGAAACTCATAAGGGTATGTACTAGAAGAGGAGGAGGTCTAGTATGCAAAAGACTAGTGTGCATCAAGTGGCAAAACGCATTGATAAACCAAGGGAGACAGAAGACTGGCCGCGAGTCGCGACAGGAGTCGCGAGTCGCGACCAGTGGCCCGTCGCGGGTCGCGACAGCCGTCGCGGGTCGCGACCAGCGCCTCGCGACTCGCGAGCTTCTTCGCGAGTCGCGACGTGTCTTCTGCCTTGGAATGCGAAAAGTTGCCTCGACGGTTTTATATCCGTTGTGATGCTTTGTTGATCATTTTAATGACTTATAAGGTCCTTTAATCAGTAGATTAAAGACCTTTGATGAGTGATTAAAATGGGGGTTATGTGATTAACCTCTCTAGTCAATGTGATTAAGATGGGGGTTATGTGATTAACCTCCCTAGTCAATGAAAGGTTTATTCTTCCTATATAAACCTTGGGATTCCTATGAGTGAGAGGTTAGAAGAAAAATCAGATTTTCTATACTCTCAAAACCTTCTTGCTTTGCTTAACAGAAACCTTGCAATCTTCTCTTGAGTGTTCTTCACAAACACAAAACACAAGTTCTTTGTTGATTCACTTAGAAGATCATCTAAGTGGATTGTTTCTCTCCATTGTATCTCATTAGTTATTCGTGTTACCCGGTGATCCTAGAGGGGCGAAATTAAACTAATAGGAAAGCGTAGTTTCCGTGCCTTGGAGTGGATATCCGGTTCTCTCATTGATCACATACATAACAAAATGTGCAGAGAAGGGATCACTAGACTAATTGTATTCAGCTCTGTTAATAGGTGGAAAGGAATTCATATCTCAATGACATTCATAGTAGAAACTAATACTTTCCTCGTTTCATAATACTCGCTACACTTTCCATTATGGGAAGTTTCACATTACTTGCTACACTTTTTTAGGCCAATAAACTCTCTCTATCTCTCTCCTCTCACATGGGTCCTTTTTCTTTTTACTCTCTACCCCTATCTTCTCCAAAAATTGCCTAGAATTCACAGGAGTCCGTGAATTGAGAAGTGTAACGAGTAATATGAAACGGATGAAGTAATAGTAAATGCTAGTAGTATTGATCTTTGCTTAGGTATCAACGGATATATGACATTCTTGGTTTCTGTCCATTTCTTTACTTACTCAAATTTGTCTATGGATGTATAGCTAACTTAACTTCTATATCTGAGGAAGAGTATTTGTTCTAATTGCTTCTTTTTCTGCAGCGGGCACATGCTAAACCTTGTGTTCTGGTGAATTTAGGTCAGTTCCTTATATTTTCTATATTTCATGTTTCCCCTTATTTCATGGACCTAGGTAAAAGCAATATCTTCTTGTATTTCTCTTTCATTTGGTCTCTTCTTTAATCTTTCTGCCTTCTAAATTTGATGCACAGAGTATCTTACAATAATATTTTTTTTTACAAGTGAGTTGAAAGAATAGAAGGGACAAAATCGTGGAACATAACTCTATGGAACGAAATCATTAATAAGTTTTTGCTAATGACTTTTGTTATCTTGGACACACACTTTGACTCAAAATGAAGTAAGTCAATTTTGTAGAAGTAATAATCTACTAGAGGAATCAACTAATGACAACCTAACCCTAAGTAAAGGCCTTAAAGAAAAGGAACTAATTCAAAATATGTTATAAAATTCAATCTCTTTCAAGAATCTAAACCACGTTCTTTAGACTTCTTTTGGTCTAATCTGAATGTGTCAATATGTTTATCTTGCATGTTATGTTTATATTTTCAATCTCTTTCAACAATAACCCAATTATCCAAGTCTAATTCTTCATGGTTCTTTTGGGTATATTTTGGTTCTTTTGTTAGTGTGACTTGTACTTTGTAGTGTTATGTCCGCCAAGATAGATTATGATTGTCTTTTACGGAATTAACCCCTATGAGGTGTTGAGAACGTATATTCGTGAAAGTAATGGTGCATCCTAAATTTGAGGGTTTTTGGATAATGTGACAATTAATTCTGGATAGTGAAATTCAATATCCGAGTAATTTATGTTGCTTTTATGAGAAACAGTGCGTAGGATGGGGATTGGGGGATTACTTTGTTGGACTACCTATAATTTGAGTTCTTCTTTGTAGATATCAACTATAGCATAATTTACCTATTTAGGTAGCAAAAATATGTAACATACTTTGCTTTTGTTTTATTTTTTATTCAACATTTCAACTAGGATCATCTGTTGATTCCTATGCCCTTTTGTTCTTAAATGGATCAACAAAAAATAGTCCTAGTTGAACAAGTAATGTTCTTAAGAACTTCTGCTGTTCTGCAGCCGACACATGCTAATCCTTGGCTATGGTAATATTATGTCAGTTACTCAGGCTATTGATGTTCGATGTTTTCACTCCATTACAAGAACTTAGGTAAGATCAATATCCTCATGTATTTATTCTTAACTTAGATTTTTTTTTATAGATTTAATATTTAGAGATGAGTTCAAGAGATTAAAAAAAAAGGAATGAACATTTTTAGGTATTCGTTGGCCTCATTAATTCTCCATTGTTGGAGAAGTAAGAATGTCACTATTTTAAGTAATTACCTCCCCCCATACGTGTTTCTTCCGTGTTTTGTAGCAATTAGGATGATCATATAGATTGCTAGAAGCTAAAGACTTGACAAGGTATTCAAGTTAATTATATATCCCAATCAACTGCTCGTAAGCTACGAAAATACGCTGTTTTTCTAAACCCTTGATCTGCAAAATGGCCGTTAGCTGTCAATTTTTCCTTGAAACTGAATCATGTTTGCATGTGTTCTTAAGATTGCTGGACAACACCCTACTATTAATCCTGATGGCCTGATTTAAGTTCAAGCCACCAATGTACAATTGTACATGCTTAGGGTCCTGCTGATGCATAGTGCATACTCCCGTGCAAGAACTTAGTAGTATATATACTTCCTCCGTTTCATATTACTCGCTACACCTCTTAATTCACGAATTCTTAGGCAATTTTTGGAGAAGAGAGAGGTAGAGAGTAAAAAGAAAAAGGACCCATGTGAGAGGAGAGAGATAGAGAGAGTGTAACAAGTATTGTGAAACTTCCCACAATGGAAAGTGTAGTGAGTATTATGAAACGGAGGAAGTATATAGATCGGAGCATCTATATCCTGTCACCGTGAACTGCTTGCAGAAGATACATATTTGTGAAAATTCCTAGGGTTTCTTGTCTTGTTGTCCCTTGCTATCTTAGGTGACTAGGTCCTCATTTGTTAAACAAGGAGTTCAAAACTTATATAGGATATTAATGTCTTAGAGATACTTAACTACATGTCTACATGCTATATTTCCATGCTATCCCTTTTTTCAGTATAAACAAACGTTTAAAACTATAGTCAACACTCAATAGCTGTCAGAATCTGTTCCAATATGGATAACTGAACTAAAATATAAAAGAAGATAGATTTTGACTACAACTTTTAAGTTTATTGTCGAGCCAATATGTCAATGCTGCTTGTTTGTTCATCATTTCATCTCCCATTAATATTGACTTTGAAAATGAATTATACATTTTAAGTTTCAATTCTTCTTCAACTCAGAACTTATATATGTATGTGATGATTAAACTTGGCCTCCAAACTGTGATAATGAGTTAATGATGTCATATTGTCTACCTGATTAATTAAATGATAATAGATTACCTGAGCCAAGTGAAGACCTTGAAAAAATATAAAAATATTTCTTTGTTTTTGGGATGGAATCAAGCGAGTGTTAGGCTGGAATGGTGGTGAAGTCATGTCCTTTATGAGTTATGAGACTTTGGGATAATACACATTAGCTACCCTCTAGGGTCGATCGAGAAAGCCTCCTGCAATGCTCAAGTATGCAGGATGATGTATATGCTATTTGAATTTTGAAGTACCAAATTGAGCCTATAGTCGGATTTTTCCTTTAAGGGTGTCCCAAATGGCCTTGGGACATGTACCAAGTGATGGTTGGTTACTGAATTGAGTAGCCGCATTAGACGCTAGCATAGGTAGTGGCCGATTAAAACTCTTAAAGCTGGCTCTCCAGGATTATAAGGGCCGGCGGCAATGGGAAAAAATGGTGAAATGAGCTATTAGGTACCCATACACTTTCTCTAAGTCTTCATTTTGCTCAAGAATCTAATGTCCAACGTTTGCGCTTTTGATCTAATTTGAATGTCCAAATATGTATATTGTAACTTGTACGTAATGTTTAAGGGTTGAATACTGGTGTAGTAGGAAATTAGGAATAGTATTTAAATTTGCACTTACGAAAGCTGACAAACATAGAATTCTATTCTTTAGGACTTGCCATTCTACAAATTGTGGATTATAAAGGTTCAAAGTTCTATGGATGTACATATTATTTCATATAGTAATTTCTATTGGCTAAGTGCTAACATGGATCATTGGCTCATTGCACATGAGTACTACAATTGATATATATATTTTTTCAAACATTGTGGTAATTAGCTCGTTCATTTTAGAATCTTGAAAGGTGAATTTTATTATAATACGATGCTCAGGTGTAGGATGGGAACTTGTTAGAATTCATCAAGTCAATATAGTTGCACATGCAAACCCTTGAATGGTGTGAATTTCTTCATATGTAGAACTTTCCAATGGCTTTGGTTTTCCCTTTCACCTACAGACTTCGAAGCAGCATGGGTTACCTTAACTCTTTGGGCTTCGGTATATCCTGTTTTGTTATTGATTCTTACATCTATGAGTTCTTACATTCTTATATGTAATTGTAAAGCTCATTCAAATTTACATTTTATGGTAGATAAGCAAGCTAGAAATGTTCGTATGACTTGTTCAGTCCTTTTTAAGAATATCAAGAATAATCAGGCTTCATGTTATTGGTACAACTTTTGCTACTTTGTTACTGTTGTTCGGAGTGTTGAAATACCGATTTATCTTAGTTATAACGTTTATGGCTCGTTTGGTAAAAGGCCGTAAATGGTGGGAATGGTAATGCATTATAGTGTAAATTTGTACTACAAATACAATGTCATTATCTTTGGTAATGATACTTCATCCCAAGATTTCCATTTCCTTCCTAAAAACTCATTATCATCTATTACCACTTGGGAAGGTGGTATTGGGTGGTAATGGAAATTTCTAAAGGAAAACCCATGCTTTGTGATAAAGTTTCATTCTCATGGTCATTGGCATGAGAACTTCTTTATACATTTACACTATATTTCATTACCATTACCACTATTTATGACCACTAACCAAACGGGCCGTTAAGGAAGTTGAGACTTGCTAATCCAGGTAAGTTGCGTGGTTATGCTTCATAGATATAGAAACAGTGCATTGAAGAGAGGTTACTGTACTGTATTTTGTGTTCTTCTCTGTAATTAGTGTGATATATGCTTATTTAGAAACTGTTGACTACATTACCAAATAATATCAAGTACTCCTACCCATTTGATTAGGTGTTTGACATATGTGGTATCTTTTTAATATATATATTTAGGATTGACAGTACTTCTGCAATTTTGTTCTTTGATGGACAGTATTTTTTTAGTCATAGTGGAAGAGGACACATGCTAACCCCTGTGTTATGGTGATTCAGGTCAAAATTTTGGGGTTTGAGGTGCATGTGTTTTCCCTATTCCATTCACTTAGGTAAAATCAACATCCTCATGTTCTTCTTTGCTTATTCGATCCCCGAATTAATTTATGCTCCCTAAGAATTAGCAATTACTGTTAATGAAGTACTTCTTTTGGAATGAAAGTGTGAAGAATAGAAGGGACAAACATTTGAACACAGACGATAAAACTTGTAATATATCAACAACTTGTATTTTTTTTTAGATATACACTAGTCTTGAAATTGAATAATTCGTTTTTGTAGAATTAATATAATAGACTACTAAAAAATCATTTACTTATAACCTAGCCCTGGTGAAATAGGCATTAGGAAAATGAAAAATCAAGCAAAATCAAAATAACAAATGTAATTTTTCTCTATTAAGGACATCTTACATTTCTTCCAGGTCCTCCATAATAAAAGTAATTACCCCAAACATTATTTCTTCCTTGTCTTATATTGTAGCAATTAGGATGATCAGCCAGAAGCTGCAGATTTGACAAAGGAATCAAGTTATTATCCCAATCAACAGCTTGTATATTACGAAAATATGCTGCTTTGCTGAACCCTTCATCTGGGAAATGACCACTCCCCATTTGAGTAGATGTATGGAATCCTGAGGATCTGCTGTTAACAATTTCTCCTCCAAACTGAATCATGTTTGCATGCATCCGTAGGTGACTGAACAAGAATGCTGGCCAGTACCCTACTAGTAACCCTGATCCGAGTTCAAGCCACCAGTGTCCGTGCTTCGGATCCTGCACATGAAACACACCTCTGTTTAGATAAGTTCAGTTAAAAAAAGAAATTATGTGAACAATAGCAATGTACTAGTTTGAGTTTTCTCTCTGTCTTGTCGTTGTGCACTGGTTTCAGAGAATATAAAAAGTTCCGAAAATGACTTTGAAACTACATGGTTTTGAAAATGACTCTGTACTTCATATCTGTCATTTCCTAGGTTTTCTTGTTTTCTTCTCCATTGCTCTAGGTCCTAATTTATTAGTCAAGCAGTTCAAACTTGTGCAGGATTAATGCTTTGAAAGTTAATTGTAAGCTATTCATTTCCATGCTTTATCCCTATATTCAAATATAAACAAACCTAAATAACTACAGTCAAATGTTGACATGCTATTTATACTGCATATGTAAACTTTACATTGTAAAGTTTGACAAGAAATGAATCCAATCCAAAACTGATCATAGCTGAATAAAACTACAAAGAGAAAGCCTTTTACTACGACTTTAACAAGTAGTCAAGATCAAATCTAGTTTATTGTCAACCTAGATGACATTTATGATTATTGCTTGCTTTTCTATTTGCCTCGAATTGTTTACTATAATAGTGATTCATAAATTGTTAAAGTTTCACTTCATCTTCAAAGCAAAACAACTATATATGTATTGATCAAACTTGCCTTCCAAACTGTGATACTGATGTCATATTGTCTGCCTCTGAAACTTGATCTAGGGGAGATTGCTGCTCCAATGGCGATCTTGGAGTTCGTCTGAACAAACCCTGAACACAGTAGGTTGTAGCACCCAGTGGCCTGGTATGCATCCGTCTGTGGCAAAACACATACATAATACTTATATTAATCACTCTGATATTAGATTGCATAAACTGTTATTTGAAGTGTATGGAAGAATAAACAGATAATTATAGGAGCATACCGTCCAGTACGTAAAGAACCTAGGGTATTTGTCTCCATATAAGGCTGGATTAATCTGAGGAACAAAATATATATATTAATTAGATTATTTAATAATAATGTCTAATTTGGACCATGTGTCCTCTTATAATTTTGTGAAAATGTTTAAGTAATGTACTTGCCTGCCATCCTGCTTCAATTGTATTAAGATCATGGCCAAAAGAACCAGAGATGACCCATATTTGTGACAAGCTAAATTCATATTCTTCAGTAACTTGAGGTGTCCAAACATTCATGCTAGCTTTGGCACCATAAAACTGTTGCCCATTAACGAATGCTACCGCGTGCTGCGAAACAGAAAATCATGTATTAGAAATCCTGACATGCAAGTTCATGTATCAGAAATCCTTACATGCTCATTAATCGTCGTTTTTGAATGTGATATCAATGTTCATTGTTCTGTTTTGTGTGTTTGATATTAAGAAGTGGGTTAATGTTATTATTCACTAACCTCATGACCACTGCCATCTGAGTCTCGTCTTACAATTCTTCTGGGTTTCCTTCCAAATCTTCCAAATTTACTGGCTCTCAAAACATCTTCTTCTGTAGTTCTTCTAATAGGAATAGTTCCATCTGGGCATGATTCTCCAGATTGTGCCCATTGCTGAAGGCTCTGTATCACTTCATCAGCAGGTTCAGAACTCTTTGGCCTATCTGGTGGATCCTGTGAAAGAAATCAATGAAAACATTGTTACATATATGAAATATATATCATATGTTATATTTGAAACATATATATGTTAATTACTTTATTTCAAATATGATTGTACAAACATTATTCAATATATACCAGTGGCTTTTGTCCTTTCAGTTGAGGATGGTCGAAAGCTGGTTGAAGATGGGAAGGAACACATTCTATCAAATCACCATCAGGACTCTGTTATAAGATAGAAAATGATTATATGATCAAATACCCCAAGGAAAACTATCACACTGCCATGCATATATTTAAAAAGAAAGAAAGCGAGGATTATTTATGTATCATTTTAGGCAAGTGAGCATGCCTTAATTGTCTTGACGGTTGGTTTGTTGATTTTCTTAAGATGAGCTCTGATCCTCCTTAATT
The DNA here is from genome assembly GCF_026745355.1 of Beta vulgaris subsp. vulgaris. Classification (NCBI taxonomy): domain Eukaryota; kingdom Viridiplantae; phylum Streptophyta; class Magnoliopsida; order Caryophyllales; family Amaranthaceae; genus Beta; species Beta vulgaris. Next base: position 62,393,902 of record NC_079206.1, on the reverse strand, counting down.
TCTGCAGTTCTTTTTGCGCTCCGAATGTTTGGTTGCTCGGTAGTGAGAGAGCGGGGCTAAGAATGGAAGCGACGACAAAGAAGGAAACAACAAATTTAACAATGAATGAGGAGAAACAACAACAACAACTACTACTACGACTACTACTACTTGGAGCCATATAGGTTGGTTTTGTTTGTTTTGCTTGAATAGTTTGTGGGTGTTTTTGTAAGTATTACTCTTGTCTTCTATGATTAACACTAGAGTCTGAAATTCTAGGATTTTGTCCTTGAGGGGAAGGTTTTATTCTATTGCTTCCAAAACCAAATTTGAGGCGTTCAAAAGAAGCAGGGCTCAATCTCACTGCCTCACCATTTCCAATGATTTAGAAGCCACTCCTCTACCTTAAGGCACAGAAACAGACAGCTAAGCTCTATGTCTTTAATAGATTCCTGTGCCTTGGTTTTTGGTCTGACACACCCTTAAGGTCCCCCAAACTTATTTAAAGCATACCATTTAGATACTTATATAGTTATATTTACTTAGTTTAACTTTACCCATAATGCGTTGACAGCACCCAAGATAAAGTAGCTCTTTTCTTAGTGTGTACTGTGTATGCATGTCAATTGTCATGTGTGTGAAATGAGAAAGGGGCCGCGTAACGTTTAAGCTTAGATCAAAATTTAGTTGCTTGACAACAATAGCAAGCAACTACTTGCTTACCAAACAACCCTAGTGTAGTAGTGTTAGTGGGGTTTGAGATGGTTCAGATGTACACAATTTTATTCGAGTTTTAGATAAGATTATAATCGAAAACCTAAAAAATTTGCTTCTTTACGGGGTTTCATTTTAAAACTCGATATGGGTTTTCAACTAGTAAATCTTAACCCGCTTAGTCATGTTGGCTAGATGTAATGTCACATTGCTTGTTTGAATACTAAGGATGTCTTGGCCTATTGGTTAAGATTGAGGTATTGTGAACAATAGGTCACAGGTTCGAATCCTCCCTCCCCTTCTTTATACTTTGTATAGCCTTCGTAACTCATATGGATAAAAAAAACATTGCTTGTTTGAATTACATTATGATTGTGGCTGCGTGAGAACTAATTCTAGAAGGAGAGAGTGAATTCTTTGTCATTAAGGAGCATATGAAACTTTTCAGGTCCATATTCTAACATCAGCTATTGGGTAATTATAAAAATTCTCTTGTCAGAAACTGGAGAAAGAAAGAATGGTCAAAATCTTGGTGATAAATTGTGTCAAACTTTTTTTTTGTTACTGTATTACAGCAGTAAGTTGGAATATCTGCTTTAATTAAAAAAAAATTTGCCTAAAATGGTGAATAATGTTATAATGCTGACTGCAATTTCCTTCCACTACCTCACAATACCTGCTTTTTCCATCCTTGAACATTATTATGTCCTGTGAAACTATAGTACCCTAAACTAAAGATCATGATGTTGGTACCACAATGAAAACTAGTAGTGTTTTGGTGGGGTTAAAAGCATGGCTTGAAATTTCAAAAAATGGGCCATATTATCTCAGATCATATCTGAATAATAATGATTTAGAAATCTTATTATCTTGCTTTTCAATTTTCTTTCTACTGCTCACAATAAACCTTTAATCAATTAATTTTCAAAATTTTTGAGGAAAGTACTGACTTAATGATCCCTCTTACCTTCTGATGACTAATTACAATAAAGGCTAAATTATTTAGCTCATAATTACTTGAGGAGTAATTTTTCCCAAAAGTAAAAATAATGGCCTTTATATGATTATGAATATTCTAATTTGAATAGCTGAAATGTGCACCATGTGCATATTGCTTTTACCTATAACAATTATGTGCACAGCAGCAGAGGCTCCCATTTGTGTTCCTAGATATGCAAGTTGTATGTTTAAACAATTGAAATTTCTGCTTGCTAAAACAGTTGTGAAATTATCCAAACTTCAAAGTTTACCAATTAATTAAACATTACTATAGATCTTTTGGAAGTTTAGGGAAGAAAGTAAAGAAAGAGTAATTGTCACATAGAAGTTAATTTTAGCACTATTAAGGTATATATTGATGGCTGATGCTCTTTTTTTCTTTCAGCAAGTCAAGCAAGTCTTTTTTTTTTCAAAGGGTACCTGTTGTTTGTCACTATCATCAAATTGGGTTGATGTACTAATGTTAACTAAATTTTGGAAAATAGAGCAGAACTTAGAGATCAAGATTTTTTTATTATACTGGAATTCTAAGCAATTGTCATTTTGGAGTTGGAGGAATATATTGCAAAAATGCTACTTCAAATATGCAAGATTTTGTAGATATTTTGCTTAAAAATATGTGTGTCATGCATAGGAACTCATAGTTGATCTTGGGGATCAATAAGATAAATATGTCGGTCTTGCACATAGATAGTTTTGTTAGTATTTAAGTTACTTGTGAATTGTGATGATACATAGTTTTTATGGCTAAACACTATAGGGCAAGAGGGAGTGCGGACCACATTAGCATAATTATCATAATGTCTCTTATCTTGTTTGGCAACATACAATTTGGTGATTAGCCTTGAAATAGTACGATAGTATATTCTTATAATGTTACTTTAAGTGCTTGTAATAATTAGAATGATCAAAATTTTATTGGCTTACTGGGATCAACCAACTAGCCCTAGAGTTGATCAACTCCATTCCAGCCTGGTTTTTGGGCGGGTTTGGGCAGAATTTTTTGGCCCGTGGTCGGGTCAGGCCCGATTTTTTTGTTTTGGGCCAGACTTTGGATAAGTCAAAAATGACTTTTTGGTTTAATTTTTGACCCGGCCCAAAAGCATGTTAATTTTGGCCCAAAATAACGGGCTTTGGGCACAAAATTTTGGTCCGGCTCGACCAATGGGCAATTTTTTAAACACGACCCGACCCGAATCCGACCCATGATCACCTCAATAGCCCTCAATCCTGCAACAATCTGGTATATATACATATACATAAAGTAACCCTCTTGCTTGACACGCTTGGGTCGGCAGGTATGACATCCCTGTTGAAAGAAGAAACATAATTGTGGTGTGGTCTATTAAGTAAATGCATTACATTGACCCTTATTGCATCAACTATTGTAATTGTACACGCTCTGGACGTGCACTAAGAAGTGAGGCCCACAACCATTGGCATAAAATTGCTTGTCATAGAAAATTACTTGAATGGTTTATATTTTGAGTCATTTATTGCTCATTGTACAATCTTCAGCTACTTGTTAAAGAAAAACCTAAAATCTCCCCCAAATTGGTTCTAATTTGCTTCTTGATTGTCAATTGCTTTATCATATTGGGTCTATTCTATGACAAGAAGTTTCACAATTTTTCTCTAAGGTGTACATTAAAAAATAAAAAACAATAGGACATTTGTGTCAAATATGGGTTCGGTCATATATGATTTTAATGATATCGGTTTTGTTCTAAAGTTTAGTTAGGATTAATCGATTCTGGTTATATTCAAAGTTATTCTCATATTTCATTATGAAAATTTAATAAAAAATTACTTCAATTTCTATGTATGTGAGACAAGGTTGGCCTAATGGTTGATATTGCTCAAACTCTACCTTGTAGAGTTATTTTACAACTCTAGAGGATCCAAACTTTAGATTCTCACCCCTTGCAAGAAGGATCTCCAATTTTCCCCCTTCTTTGCAAGAGAATTCTCCTTATCTTAGGAAAAAAAAATCTATTTATATCAAAATAATTTTTTTTTATCTTATTTAAATATAATTCGTGTCTAATTCAAATAAACGAATATGAGTTAGTTTCATTAGGTCTATTTCTACTAAAAAGAAAAGTCTAGTTGCTCCAACTACCAACCATTTAGTGTAAACCCTATAGGCTATATGCATAGATTCTACATTCTTATGGAGGGATGTAATCCATTCAAAAATATGTGATTATGATTAAGACCATCATGTTCATGTACGGTATAATTCATAGCCATAGCCGTAGACGTAGTGCTATTAGTTACATGCGCCAACATGGTTTGTTTGGGGGGCAGTAAGTTATGGACTCAATCCTTTCTTGGGCTCCTTGGTTAATCTTTTTAGGGTTTTTGGGCAGAGTTTGCTTCCCACTTTTAAAAGCCTTTCCTTTTCTTTTTGAGTATTTGTTAATCAGGTCACTTCTTTTCACAAAATGCTGACCCACCTCACATTCCCCACTAACTTTAAAAGACTATATAAATTGGAAAATCTGATGATAAAAAAGAATATTGGCCCACATCAGGGTAAAAGTTTTTCTCAGTTATGAAAGCATGCCTTAAGGCTTAACACCTCCTTTGTAAAGCTGGCTTTTAGTAGTACAGATTCTTCATGGAATTGAACCTAATTTTTTAAGTTATGATTTTGTCTTGTAGATTTCAAAATCAATGCTGACTGATCTTCTTAAAGTTTGTGATTTAGAATTATGAAAAATAATGCTATACTATTTGCTTTCTGTATTACTCGTTATACTTGTCAATTCATGGATTCTTCTTAGGCAATTTTTGGGGAAGAAAGAGGTAGAGAGTAAAAAGAAAAGGGGCCCATGTAAGAAGAGAGAGATAGAGAGGGTTTGTTGCGCAAGAAGAAAGTGTAGCAAGTAATGTGAAACTTCCCACAATGAAAAGTGTAGCGAGTATTACGAAACGGAAGAAGTAGTTATATGACTATCTTATCCATGATGTAGATGAAGCTTTTTATCATAATTTATCTGGTTCATAATATAATTTGCACAGTTGTTAAGATTTTACTTCTATGTAAATATTTTGTATACCATTTGATTTGTTCTTAATAACTATTTTAAATTAATTTTAAAGCTCAATCTCGAAATTATCAGCTTTATTATCTATGAAGTATGAAATAGAGAAAGTAATTGTTTCCAACTACATCAAAGGGATCTGGGATGTAGGATGAGGGATGATGACACTTAACATATTGGGCCAACACGTTTATAAGAGAAGAGGAAGAAAAAAAGTGACAGACCAAAAAGATATAAGATCAATGGTGTCGATTCTAATTTTTGCTTGCTTTTCCAAAGAAGTCAATTTCTGGAAGAAAAATCAACCTTCCTTAGAATAAGGTCTTTTTTACTTTCTTTTTGCAACTTGGAATGTGAAACATCTAATCTTCAAACTGACGTCAAATATGAAGCATATATTGTTGGAAAAAAGAAAAAAGAAAAAAGAAAACAATGTGAGACTAGAAATCTGTGGGACACACCTTTCTTCATTTATTTTGTGGATAATTTTGTTAGAATGAGATAATTTTTCATTGTTAAGTCTCGTATAAGATCGTCATACCATGATTTATGATAAGATTGGCTTTTAGAATGTGTGTTGAGTAAAGTTTCTAAAATCATAGGAAACTCTGTTTTGCATTATCCTTTTGTCCTTCTTTCTACTCTTTCATTTCACTAATAAAATCTGTCATCTAAAAAAACAAGCATATGTAGAACTTTTATGCCATTTAGGGAAGTCTTCTATTATACATTTATCTGGTTTGTCTCTTATATGTTCTTTTCCCTCTCTGATTTGGTGGGTGAATGTTGATGATCGGCTAGATAAGCATGAAATCTGTTGCATTATTAGATCATGACTATAATGATACAAAGATTTATGAGCTTTTATGATCGTTATTGTGACCCTGGTATGAGGAGGTTTCATCCTAAAACCAATTGGTAAAAGCTCAACTCTAAAGCTTATAAAGTGATTTAGTCTCACCTCTTTTTCGAATGTAGAACATTATATGTGGGTATCAATGGAATTGAACTGCTCACAAATATTTGAATTTATCACGTTAAATAGAGCGGGTTGGGTCAAACCGATTAATGATTAGAAGACCCACAACCCATCCACAAAGTGTTGGTCTTGGCCGACTGGGGTGTGGTCACTCATGCTACCCGAGTGACTATTTGGACTAATTTTACTAAGACTTTTTAAGTGGTTTTCATGTGTGTATTATTTTTATCATGATATCATATGTTGCACAACCATTCTATGTTTTACTTTATCTTTTTTGGCATCCACCTCTCTTAACCCCACATTGTGTGATGGATAAAGAATAATAAGAGGAGTTAGTAGCCAGCACCACATGAGTTCGTCTATTGCTAAAAATTGTCCCATGAGTCTAGAGACTAGAGGTGCATTTCTTATTTTCTATAGACACACTCGGTGTAAACCCACCACTATACCTCAAATTCAACCAACTAATATTTAGCAAACTAGAGTACGTATATCTCTATATATTGAGGTTTGATAAATCTCTTACCGTTAGATATATCTAACACAAGTTTTCATGTAATAAATGTTATTTGTGTATGTAAAAATATTGTTTGTTTTTCTTATAACAAATAAGAAGAAAATAACACAAATAATATATTTACATACCCAAATAATATATGTTATATACACAAACAATATTTATTATACGAAAACTTGTATCTAACATATCTAACTGTTAGATGTTTATCATTCCTCCTATATATTGCCCCCAAGAGCAACCAAAACTTTTTAAATCATACACTTTTTCTCTCCAAATGTGGCTTAATGCACAGCATATGATAAATATGTCCTTTTACCTGGCCAAGATTGAGACATACCACCTCCAATTCATAAATCGCATTGTGTTCAAAGGGATTAGTAACAGTTCATTATTAGAGCACTGAACTTTCATCAATAATGGAAAGAATAGATCATATTACCCTAACAGAAAAGGGTACTATGCTAAAATGTGTAGGAAATAAGATAGAGATAGTTCATTGGATTTTGGATGTGAAGCCATGTGATGTAACCAATAATGGGTTTAAAGAAAATGATATTATCTTTGGACCTCTCTTTTAGAGGAAAAGCTGAGGTTGTCTGCATAACTTTACCAAAAGTTCCATTAAAAAGAAAATCTTCAACTAAGCATGAACTAGCTGCTAAGGAAATTCTAGGAGAGGACAAAACTAGAGAATTTTATAATTATTTCTCTTAAACATACTAAAAGACCTTTAACCTTTCATTCTGTTGATTGTTAGAGAAGATTCTCATGGCTGTGAAGGTCAAAAGTTTTTGCAAAGCCGCGTTTCCTTTAGATTCTAGTAGTTTGGTAGAAATCATATCATCCTACATGTAAATTGTATTCAGTTCTGATAACCATGCATGTTCAAGCAAATAGTGCTGTTTTGTGTTATCCTACTTACTTTGTGGTCTGGGTTTGTTTGGCAATAGTACCTTTGTACTGATAGTAGTGTTTAGTGGTAAGTTTTGAACAAGGTTATAGGAAACCCGGTCCTAAGAGCAACTCCAGCGGACCATTTGAGGTCCCAGCTTGCAAATATGAGAAAGTTGGAGCTAGTCGTTGCTTGCTTGTTGAGTGAAAAGCATGTTGTTGTTTGGGGGAAGCCAAGTAGCTCCACAAAGCTACTTGCTTTGTTCTACTTTTTGTGGTTCCCATCTGCACTTTTCATTGGTTGTAGCTTTTCGTTGGAACCTACAAAAACTACAAGAGGTTGTAGCTTTCTATTAGAAGAGGTTGTAGCTTTCTATTAGAAGAGGTTGTAGCTTGGGAATGTTGTAGTTTGGAAATCTGATGTGGCACACAAAACTACAAGTGGTTGTAGTTTGCCATTGTAGTTGCTTCTAAGACTCGTTAGTTGTTGGCCTTTGCGCCTCCTTATTAACCTGAATATATTCCTAAAATATATAGCCTTATTTTCTCTATATTCATGTTTTTCATGCTAGTCTTACTGGATGTGTTTTTGGCTGTTTGCAAAATATTTTGCTGGTTATTAGTCCCTCTAATTCTAACAACGAGGAAACTTAACACACAAGCAAGGCCGGTTACAAAATGCTCAAATTAAGCTTGAGAAATTCTTGTCTTGTAGTATTTGATTGAAAATCTAACATTACAATATACTCAATTTTGGCAGCTCCAAGTCATGTTATAATCCTTACGTAAGGGCCAGCCTATCCAACTTTCAGGCATTAAAATACGTTTCAGGCGTGGATGATTATCATACGATTTACGAGATTCCCAACATATCGTAAGATTCCCGTTCTTGAAAATCACGGTTGTTGTTAACTAGAGACTGCTGATTACTAAACTTGAGTTTCTTTTATTTTTCAAACAAATTTAATTCTAATTTTATTTAGGATAATTTTTAAGGAAATTACAAGTTAAGCAGAACATACTTGGGAATGGCAAAGAAAAGGACTGACCTGAAAAGAAGAACACCATCAACTTTGTGCAATGTTCTCTTAGATCTTGTCTAATAAACTCGTTCTAAAAGTTGACGATTAATCCTTTTTCACCCACTATTAAATTGCAGCCCAAAGTTAAAGCAAAATCTTATTGTGAAAAATTTGCTAGGAGGGAAAAAAAAACATAAACACAAATTTGTTATCTTACTATATGTTTCTTTTGGCTTTAAGCAAACTTGAAACAAGGAATCCAATGTTAATATTGACAAAAATCATTGAAGAAACAAACAGTTCAACATTTCTTTTTTGGATTTTACTTCTTTCTACTTTTGACTTAAATCTCACATTATTTGTCCTGATCAACAAATTTACTTCCCCCAAACTCTAGCATCAAGATCTTTACTTTCTGGCTTTCTTTGTGTTCTGGAAAGTAAAATGTCATCCTCAAATATGAGGGAAAATTCAAGAACAAGATCAGGAAATTATCCTAGTTACAGTGGGATTGTCAGAAGGATGGTAAATCTACCAAGAAACATTATAGGAGGAGTTTCAAGGGCAATGGTACAAGGGATTGATTTAGTAGGCAGGCTAGAAAGAAGAAACCAAATATATCCCCCTGCACCGCCTCCGCCGCTTCTACCCTCACCACCACCACCTCAGTTTCCATTATTTCCCCCTCACTACGCGCCGGAAACGCCGTTGATAACTGATGAATGGGCATTTTTAAACAATTTTGAGCTGAATTATGGGGCAATACACCCTTTCTTTTATGCTTGTAGATTCACTCAAGCCTTAAAGATTGCCCAAGATGAGAAAAAATTTATGTTCATGTATCTACATTCTCCAGATCATCCGTTTACAGCAGATTTCTGCAGTCAGACTTTGTGTTCAGAGATTATAGTTCAGTTCCTTGATGCTAATTTTGTTAGTTGGGGTGCAATATCTGATAAAGGGGAGGGTTTGCAGATGAGTGAGACTTTAAGGCCAGCTAGTTTTCCCTTTTCTGCTGTTATTGCTCCTGCTTCTGGTGGTAATATTTCTGTGCTGCAACAGGTTAGGCTCTTCATGTATTTTTTATTCCTTCTTACCCATTTGATAAAAATAAAAATACCCTTTCGCTATTTACTGTCCGTATTTACTTAATATGTATAAAAAAAAAGGAAGGGTGGAGGTTGTTGGCATGTTGCACATGCACACCATATTTTTCCTTTGATCAATTTTATAGATTATCTTTCAAGAAACCTATGTTGTTGGTGAATAAATGAATATAGGCAGGGTACTATAGTTAATGGGGAAGAATTGTTGTTAGATAGTATTTTTAATTTATTTTTATCATCTCAAGTAGTGAATAATTAATTCTGTTAAATTTTGATAAGTATGTTGCTGGGATTTTAAGGATAGTTGTAATTAATTTATTGTACAATGTTGTTGGTGGTGATTTTTGATTGACTGAATGAAATTTATTTGAACAGTAAAAAGATTAATCTTTAATTTGTGAGAAACTTTTACCAAAATTAAGATTTGGGTAATTCTGGATGTTGTTGCTAAGCATATCAATTAGCTTTTGAGTAGTAAAGATATTACATTGACCATTGAAGAGCATGAATAACTGGATACTGATTGATCCCTTTTTTTTCTTTTTCATGTTACCATAATACTTAGATTGAAGGGCCAGTATCACCAGCAGAATTACTAGAATTATTACAGGGGACATTGGAAGAACAAGGAGTTGCCTTTGGCAGTGATAGAGACAATGAGGAAGGCAGGAGGAACGAGGAACGTCGGTTGAAAGAAGAACAAGATGCTGCATATCTTGCAGCCCTCAAACTAGATCAGGTTTCTATTCGTTTCACACATACAAGAGTACGATTCCTTGATGTTTCATATTCACAACTGGCCAATCAAAAAGAAAGGCCAAATTCCGCCAAGGGGCCTATTTTTTGTACCAATCTTGTAAATCGGCTTGAAATGCTTCGTGAATTATTCTTTTGGAGAACGTAAATGAATTATTTTTATTTTCATAGGAGCGGGATAAGCTTAAGAATATGCCTCCAGAACAAACAGCTCACAAACCAGAAGCATCAAACACAGTATTAAGTCAGGGGCCAAAGCAAAATCCTATACTTAACAAAGTTTGTCAAGTCAGAGAATCAGCAGCAACAAATAGAGAAAATCTTCACAAGGATAGTCATAGTAGTGTCAATGAGGCCCAAAATCCTCAAGTCACGCAGGTATTTGTTTTTAACTATCTATCTCTTTCAGTACAAGTGACTATTTTCTGCCAGTAATTTTTCTGCTCAGGATATATAAAATGATGTTGAATTTTCAGAACTGTAGTTATTTTTTATGGTTTGTAACTTTGTATTTACTACATTATTTTTGCAAAGTGCTTAACAATTGTTCAAGAGACATCCCCATGTTGCTGGACCAATTTTGTTTGGTGATTACCTATTTGTACCAGTTATCATGTAGTAGTACTATATCTCATCTGTAAATAATTCTTGTTTTTACAACTTTTTTGAAGTTAAACTTCTACCTTCAAAATTTTCTCAAAATATTACTCCATGATAAAAATCACAAGTAATACTTATGAAAGTACCTTGGAATACAAAATATATCACTTACCACCTAAGTTCAAGACTTCAAGTTTCAACCAAATTGTTTAGTAGTATAGTAATCAGTTATAAATTAAAAAATATACCCCTTATGATGATTAAATTAACGGTTTTTTCACCCAATATCCCGACAAATTAAAAAATTCACTATATACCCTCAATGTTTCAAAAATGCACCATATACCCTTGAGTTTTCGAAAACGTGCACCATATACCATCGTTAACTGCATAGTGTGAATCTGGTGCTTGGTGACTCTTTAAGAACCCGTTCTTTGGCTGTCGTTTTATCTGTTGGACTAATGCATTCTCTTTCCCTCACTTGCTAAGTGCTTGTTAACCTTAACTTGGTTATGTTTATGGTTTTCTTTAGATATTAATAAGGTTTCCGAATGGCGAACGAAAGGAGCATAGCTTCTCAGCAACAGACAAGGTGCAGGCAATTTACTACTATATAGATTCACTTGGTTTACCTGGAACTGAGAATTACAGATTAATATCAAGCTTTCCAAGAAAAGTTTATGGTGCTGATCATTTGGACATGACTTTAAAAGATGCTGGCCTTCATCCTAGAGCTAGCTTGTTGTTGGACCTTGTTTAGTTCCATAGTTTCTTTTTTAAGGTTTCGGACTCGTGTAGTGATATTCCATATTAAAAGCTCTTGTTTGTTTTTACTACTATACTCTTACTTTATACTTCCTCCGTCCCAAAATATAGTTCTCATTTCTATTTTGAAAGTCAAATTTTAAAACGTTGACCAAATATTCTTACTAATGTATACAAAAAAACATATTCATGAGGGGTCTTGTTAAATTCGTCTCAATGTATAAATTCGTAATATCAACATTTTATATTGCACACTAATAAGAAATAGAAAATATCGTAGGTCAAAGGTACGTCTTGGAGACTATGCAAAATGAAATGAGAATTATATTTTGGGACGGAGGGAGTACCTACCATAGTCTTTTAATTGATACTCATATGAGAGCTCAAATTAAACCAAGTACATAATTACATATGTAGCATGGTTTACTAAGTACAAGAGAAATCAAAGAGTGAAAGTACCAGAGAGCCTTGACATGCAACTTAAAGGATAATCAAAGAGTACAAGAAAAAGAAAATCATAGAGTAAAAAAAAAAGAAAATCAAAGAGTTAAAAAAAAAATCAAAGAGTTAAAAAAAAAAAGAAAATCAAAGGGTAAAAAAAAAATCAAAGAGTAAAAATGGGGGAAAAAAATACTAAACATTGCACGCTCGGTGGGACTCGAACCCACAATCCTTTGATTAGAAGTCAAATGCCTTATCCATTAGGCCACGAGCGCTTGGTAAAATCATTAGTAATACTTTGTAATATATACTATTTAAGCGTTAATAACATATATGATGCGGTCAAACAATCGAGCTGAAAAATCTCCCTTATAAAAAAGGTATTTTACTGGTTATAAAGAAGCTTTAGAATTTCTGATAATGTTATCAAGCCGTTCGGAATAACAGGATAAGAATTATGATGATAAAAAGTGGGATAAAATAGAGAAGGTATTACGTTAATTTCGTCTCATTGTAACTTACGATCAAACGAGTACATACTTGAAAATATTATATAAAACTTTGAATATCTGACATAATCTTATATAGTCAAAGTATCATAATAGATATTTAATGTATTATTTTAGATATTCAATGTCTTATGTCAACTATTTAATGTATTATATCATATTTTGTTGTAAGACAAAAGCTTTGCAGATAAATTTACTGAGGATAAAGAAGCAACAACAAAACCAAAATTTGTGCTCCTCCCTCCTTCCTAGTCTGCTCTTCTCTTTCTACTCCCTTCTCCCCTAATATCATGTCCACCTGTAAGAGGTGGTACTCGTTCCAGTTGCATAAGGTGTGGAGGTCGTCGAGAGAAGGTGTAGCAAAAAAGGCGGGGCTTTCTCGTGTTTGGCGTTGCAAATGAGAGGTTATGGGTTCTAGTCTTAACACATATACATTTTTCTTGTTTAATATGTCTCATTTGATTGCATGAGGGAATGGAGAGTACATGTGACAACATATTTTATTTTTGGCGTTTTAAATCAACTTCCTCCTTATTTTTTAATTGCACTACTTTCTTTTTGTGGATGTTTATTTTTAATTGTAACATTTCCTATTATGGTTAACTTTTTGAATTTATCTTCTTACCCTCTCTTGATTTACCCATCCAACCCATTTAATTATCCAACCTATCCATAGTAATTAAGATATTTATGTTCATTTTCACTCTCTTTTTTCTTGTTTTTTATGCCCCAAGCAAATGGTGCAATTACAAAAACGATTTTTTCACCATATACCTCTGACAATTTTTTTTGCACCGTATACCTTTTCAGCTTTCCAAATTCACCATATACCCCTCACTTTTCGAAAAATACATCAACTTGCACTTTTGACTAACAGTGTTAAACTTCCATTAGTCATTAACCCCTAATCTCCCCTTTAATCTTAATTAGCTATCCTAACACTAACCCTCAATTCTAAATCTAATTAACCAAAAAACCTAACCCTAAAAGCCCACTAGCCCCAGCCCACAGCCCACCACCACCCCAACCCGCGCCACCACCACCTGACCCCCAACCCCACCCCTACAGTCCACCTCCCCCACCACGCAGCACCCTACCCCCTTCCGCCATCCTCCACCATGCAACCCCCTTCCCCCCTTCCGCCATCCGCCACCACACAGCCCCCTTTCCCCTTCCAACATCCCCCACCACACATCCCCCTCCACCCTTCTGCCATCCACCAACACGACTACGAAGTACGAACTATCAATTTTGGCATTTTCAGATCAAAACAACAGTTCTGGGTTTTCAGATCATACTCTAGATTAATGGAGAAAAGCGAAAAAAGATAATCAGAGAAATACAATTAAAGAAGAAAGTGAAACCCTAGAAATGGAAAGAGAGAGTGTGTGTGCAGGTGGCGAGAAGAGGGCAAGGGATGGCGGAAGGGGGGAGGGGGCTGCGTGGTGGCGGATGGCGGAAGGGGGGATGCGTGGTGGGGGATGGCGACTGTATGGGTGTGGGTGATGGTGGATGGGGGACTGCAGGGGTGGGGGTGGGAGTGGGGGACTGCAGGGGTAGGGGTAGGGTTACAGTTAAGGTTTTAGGGTTAAGGTTAGGTTAGTTAATTAGGATTAGAGGAGGGGGGTTAGGAGTTAATGACTAACGGAGTTTAACGCCTTTAGAGCATCTCCAATGGTTTCATATAAGGGAATGCTTGTAATTTTTGTTAAATATGTAGATGTAGCTTGACCACTGGAGAGAAGAAAAATAAACCTGCTTGCAAGCAAGTGTAGCTCCAACAAGCTAAGTAGCTTGAAAAAAATTAGAGTGAATACATCCAATTATAATATGCCATGTGAAAACTTTTATTTATTTCGATGTTTTAAAAAAATGACAAGCTAAAAAGTGATGTAGCTTACCATTGGGAGACTATGTAGCTAGAAAGCAATGTTGCTTGAAAAGATGACGTGACAAGTCAAGCTACAAGGTGTGTTAGCTTACTATTGGAGTTGTTCTTAGTCATTAAGGGTAAGTGAATGTATTGTTTCAACAATAAGGGGTATATGATGAATTTGAAAAGTTAAAATGATATACGATGCAAAAAAAAAATTGTCAGGAATATATGGTGTAAAAGTCGTTAAAAAAAAGTATATATAGATAAATTGCACACTTCGGTGCATTTAGGGCGGCACGTACTTGTTTCCCCCCAAAAAAATAAAAACACAAGAACACGCTCGGTGGGACTCGAACCCACAATCCTTTGATTAGAAGTCAAATGCCTTATCCATTAGGCCACGAGCGCTTGTGTGTACAAATATTGAAAACAATAATTTATCGACAATATCTCATGCTATATTTTTTACACGTTTAATAGCGCCAAAAGAAGCCAAGTTTAAGCTCTTTAACTTGTGGAATATTTTACTACACGTGACAACAAAATTGAGCAAATATGGAGATTCTTAAGAATACTTCGTTTGTCTGAAACATAAGCTACATTATTAGTTCAAATCATTTCAGAATAAGAGGCCACTTTATAAGAAAGTACTCCCTCCGTCTTTTATTAGTTTACCCACTTTGACTTATAACACTATTCATCATTGTTACTTTGACCATCATTTATGCTTTATATGTAAGGAAAAATATAATTATATGAAATATCGTTTGATTCGTCTCAATATGTAGTTTTGGAATATCAAATTTTTATAATTTTTACAAATACATAATTAGAGATATTGTTACTCAAAGTTTTGCATCGATAAATGTGAAAAGTCAAAACGGGTAAACTAATAGAGGACGGAGGGAGTATTATATATAAAAAAAAAAAACAAATTTATAATTGGGAACATTATATGAGTTGGGATTACCTCAAGAGTGCAATGTGTTATTTAAGAAATATACTTGATATGTATATAATTGTACGATATAAAAACTCTTATAAATTAAATATAACGATTTTATTGTATATAGCTCTGAGGCCTAATAAAATATATCAGATACATTTCTTAAAATAAGTGCTTTATTTTACGAAATCACTCATTGCTATATTACTTTTTTGTTGAATATTTTCACTTTATTTTTTCATTATTCTAATTGGCGTTGAGGAAATGTCAAAATAGAAAAATAGTAAACATTAAACGAGACCTATGAACTCGTTCAATCGTACTAGTGGATAATTGACTCAACCTCTTGTGTCGATTCTTTCAATTGTGTTATATTAGATAAAGCTTGAGCTTTGAAGGATCTTTATTTTACCTTTTTTTTCTTTTGATTTTCTATTTTTCTTGCATCTCGTCAATTGTGGTGAGGAATATGATTTGTGGTCTTCCATGCATGGTAAATTATAAACGAGCCGCGTTGCAAGGGAATAGAAACAAATAGAGGAGAGGAATGGTAACAAAAATTGTTAGTTTTATTAGGTGTTTGGTTCAAGCCATAGAATGAAAATAGAATAGTATTAACCATTATCATTAAATAATGTATTTTGTTACTGAGGGGGAGAGAAGCTTAACAAATTGGGAGAGTCCATTACTGCTAAGTAATGGTAATGGATTGACGAGGGGTTTAAACGAAAAGAAAAAAAATCGGTAATTGATTCCGTTTCTTGGAGTCCAAAAATCACGAAGTGCTCATATAGTGTATTTCTCTCCTATATAGTGTATATATTTGTGAAATAATAGGTTTATGTATATTATAATAGTGTATTTTCCGTTTCACGTGCGTGAACCTAGCGCACATTGCAGGCCCGGCCCTGAGGGGGTATTTGGAGGGGCAAAGGCCAAGGGCCCAAGGTTAAAAGGGGCCCAATCCTCTAGTTTTAAAATAGAATTAAGAAAAAAAATTAAAAACAGGCATGTAGTCACACGCGTCGTTCTTCTGTTTTCAATTAACTGAGAAAGAAATTTTCAATTCTCAAAATTTTGGCTCCTCGTCTTCTACTCCTCGTCGTGTGTTCTTCAAATCTTCATTTAATCAATCATTTTCTCTCTCTTTCCAAGTTCCACATTAAAATCTCTTTTAATTTCCAAAAATTTCTCAAACCTCCATTAAACTCTTTGAAATTTTCCATATTTCCCAAAAAATTAGCTATCATATTTCCCTTAAATATGGCAACGGAAATTTTTTTCTACAATTTAAAGAGGGAAGAATTGGATTTCTATAATGCAATACTCATTAGATTTAGTCTCAATCAAGTGAAATTATTTAGATAATATGAAATTAAGAACCTGAGCAAGGTTTTTGGGTATTTTTTTGGATTCTGATTTACCGGAGTCTCGAGTGCTTTGTTGGGTAACTTAATCGCCGGATTGTATTCTCATTCTGAAATTTTGGTTTGATTTATTTTATTTGCAAATTATAATGTTGTTTAAAAAACATTTATCTGGAAGTGATAATATGAGTTGCTTGAACAATTTTTTTTGGTAAATTTATTCTATTATAGGACCGGGCCTGACACATTAGTTTTACTGTAAACCAGGTCCACATAAATCAGATGGTAATCAAAAAGCAAAAAGAAATAAAAATACACGCTCGGTGGGACTCGAACCCACAATCCTTTGATTAGAAGTCAAATGCCTTATCCATTAGGCCACGAGCGCTTGATGTTATAATAGCAAAGTTTCAACGTCTAATTGGATGTTTCAACCTCACCTCTCTAAAATAAGAGGTTAATAATATTATATATTAAAAAAACCCTACTTTATGATAGGGATGTAATATGTTTTGGGCGTATTTTCAAATAACTACGACATTATTGAAGTAATTTCAAGTCTCAACTTGTAGAATGCCATTGAACTCAATTATTTTGATTAATGTCTAATTTGAATGTTCTTATAAACTACATTTTCTTTGAAACTAGTTATTAGGCCTGGGCAATGCCCCGGATAAGAAAAAAATTCATTTATTAATATAATACTTTATGATAATAACAATAAATACAACTTAGCCTAGTTGTTAAGACTTTAGTATATGTACTTGAGGTATCGGGATCAAACCCTATACTATGCAATTTCTAAAAAAAACTATTGTACATAAATTACATGAACTAAAACTCCCTAGGGGTAGTACTGTAGTGGCCAACATTGCTCTTACAAATGGTATCATGCATACATAATTAATTTTAATGAACATGCAAATTTATTTATTTTTAATGATGCAAGGGATATGTTTAATAACAATAACTAATTACAACACATATTTGTAACTTTGTGGAAACATGGATCACTAAGAGATGTTAGATGAGATGGTGATTCTTTGAAAATCCTTACATAAGGTTAGGGGTTCGAGCCCAGGCTTCAGCATATTTATTTTTTTAAATAATGATCGCTTGACTTTGTTGGTAAATAGACACGTGGCAAAATTTTGGTGTCCAGAGGAGGGTGTCACGTGGCGCATCGACGTTGTTATGCACGCTTTTTAATATATTTGTATAGATTATACTCTTTCTGGTTTTTATTTATTAGTTTACCTCTTTAGTTTTTCAAAGTCAAAATTCATTAACTTTGACCATACTTTTACACAGATATATAACATTGGCATTATCATGAAGGGTTTATTTTGAATCATAGAATTTACTTATTTCCACATCCCATATAGGGCTGGCGAAACCTGACCCAACCTGATAATCTGACCTGAAACTGACTAGAAAATTCCGGGTTAGGGTTGAGTTTTCCGACCTGAAAAAAATGGGTCGACCCAACCCAACCTAAAAATATAATGGGTTACGTTCAGGTTTACCTTTTGAACCTGAAAATAACCTAAAATGACCTGATTTAAAAATAACTTATATTATGTTAACCCTTAGTCGATTAGATTATAATATCGGGCCAACCCAATTCACTTCAACCTGAAACTTCCATCATTGAATGTTGAAACTTAAACATGTTACATGTACATTACCTTTTTGAATTAAGTTGGCAGTTTTTTGATCATTGGATATTTAGATTTTTATTTCAGGTCATTTTGGATTGGTTTCAGGTCAACCTGAAACTGACCCAACCCGACCTGATTGTCAGTCCTAATCCCATATAAGAATATCTAGCATATTTTACAAGAGAATATAATACTAGATTAATTACTAGTCTGAATTCAAATTATTTATCATTTATTCTGGATATATAAATACTTCCTTCGTTTTTCTTTAGTTGCTAAACTTGAATATTGATCACTATTCATAAAACTAATTGTCCTATATGTTATTTCTTATGTTTAAGAAATAATATCAACTTTTTATGATCGTTCAAGATATTTTATCAAGCAATATATTAAATGACGTAAAAACAAGAAGTGTCGCGATTAAAAATAACGGAGGAAGTATGACATAATGGTCATGTAATTTACAAGTGTATAAAGACAAAGACTGAGATAATGAACAAATTTCGTCAATCTTTGAAATGAATGTATCTCATCATCATCATCCATGGATAATGGATTCTCCTTTAGTTGCAACACAACACAACTAGTCAAGTCATATCTATGTCATAGTTGTTAAAAAACTTTCTTTTATTACTGTCTTGAAATCATTAAAGCTCCACTAAAAAAAAAGGCTATGAGTTGGAAAAGAGGGAACAAAATTTCTCTCAAGATCTGATCTGCCCAATTCAAAATTCTACATTTCTACTAATTGTTTGATATTTGTTGCTCAATCCAAAAAAGACTATGATATAGTTTCATCTAAATCTCTTCTTTTTTCTATCTGGTTGTACATTATTAGAAGATACATTAATAATTCTATTTTGTCGGTATGTACTTGTTTTTTGGGGTGTAGAATTATGCATTAACTGTATAAAAAATCTTTGAAAACAATTTTAACTCTTATGTTTTTTTGTTCTTCTGATCATACAGTTGAAGAGACATTAAGAATAGTGCTATTTTGTCAATGTGAACAAACTTTTAGAGCAATTAGGTCCAAAAGGCTTTTTCAAAAGCTTGAGCAGGAGGCCCATAAATGATGGCTAAGTAATTATATTGTTCATGACCAAAGTTTTCAAAAGCTTAGCATATCTTACCATTTACAAGTTAATGATGGAAATAGAAAAGTTAAAGAAAAGCTCATACAATCTAAGATGTTCTCCCTGGTGGAAGTGGTTGCTTTTGAAAATGAGATTCACATTAAAAAATAGGAATAGTGAATACGGGTATAGAGATAAACGATTTGTCTTATATATTTCATGTTTACATTTTTTTCTGGGTAAGAAAAATTCCATTACAAGGAGGAAAAATTAGGAATCATTATTGCAAGAGGTGAGAATCGAACCCCTATTAGTCTGTCACAGAGGTGGAAGGAGGATTTTACAACCATTAGACCAACTTTGATCCTCATGTATTTCACGTTTACATGTTAGCTAGAACTATAATGTATTTTCGTCAATTAAACTAAAAGAAAATTTCAGACGTATCTTGAGAATTACTTTCATAGAGGAAAAAATAAGGATTCAGAGATTTGCGTTTAATAAATGATTGCGTTTAACACTCCTCTCTGATATAAGCTATAATAATCTACTCTAATAGACAGTAATTTTTGAATATCAATCAAATTCTCAACTCCTAACCTACTAATAGCTTCTCTTCTGCTCGACTTTCATGCCAATAATAATTTCAATATCAGCATGGGAGAGTATCAAACTCTGAATGCTTTTTGATCGAGTATGCTTACCCAGCCATAGCGAGCTACTCTAAATTCAATGTTTTATTTACTAGGAAGTGCACAGAGTTAGGAAATAAAGGGTCCTTTGACCATTTCGTAGGTTAATTTGGTCATGGAAAGCGACGCTAATTATACGCTTAGAATATAAAAGAAGGTCAACTCTTTCTAAGCATGGGATGATTTTCATCTTCTTTAATCATAACCATGATTCATATTCAATAACAATACAATCCCCCCCCTAAGGATCCAAATAATTCGTATGAAAAAGGAGAATAAAGAAATCTGATATTTCGTATCTTCAATTATGTAAACACACAACATATAACTCATCAATTAATGAAAGAAATAAACCCTAGTAGCATTAGTGAAAACTGCATTTAGTTAGAGCATTCCCAATGGTGATGGGTTTGATCACCAAAATTTCCTACTTACTCATGTTTTGATCATTTCATGATCAAATGTATTACCTCCACCCCACTCATGAACAAAAAAACCATCAAATTCCACTTTATCTCTCCTACTTTTCACTACCCCACCTCAACTTTCTCTCTCCTATTTCTCTTTCCTACTTCAATAAATAATATAATTTACATATTAAAAATAAAAATGAATCATCTTATGATTACTTAAAATTATAATAATTAATTACTAAAATTAATTATCATTATTGGGTTATTAGTAAAATAATAATTAATTACAAAAAAAGAAGGTAAATATAATTAGAAAATATGATTTTTTTTTCCTCTTTTTAGGTGAGGAGGAGAAGGTAAAAAATTATAGAGAAAAATGATGTATAAATATTTTTAGAGAGAGAAAGGTGAGGAGGAGAAGTGTTTTTTTTTTGTTCTGAAATATATCAATATGGGTATCATTTTATAGAGGGAAAAAAATATGAATTTTAGTATTATTTTTTTTTGAAATACGAATTTTCTGGGAAATTTCCCAAAAAGAACACAGCAGCAGCCACGTGGCAGCTTGCCATTGGCTGGCTGTGTGTGACTAAGCTCATTTTGTCTTCCATTCACACGGTTGATTTGCTGATGGATTTGTTCACATGGTGATGGATGACAAAACATGTCATTTGGTGATGGGTTTTCTATCACCAATGGGATGCATGTTTTTTTTGTTCAGCCCAAATTTTCTGATTTTGGTGATGAGTTATGTCACCATTGGAAGTGCTCTTAATTTTGAAAATCAAAGCAAAACAGGAAAAACATATCATAATTTTCTTTTCAAGCATATAAGATGCCAAAAAAAAAAAGCAAAAGGCAACCATCTCACCACCACCTTTCTATGAGCAATAAGATTGGGCCTCAAAAATTTGTGTTCCATATTTTGCCGGATCGATATTTATCGAAAACCCAAAACCCATGATAACAAATTTAAAGGCAACAAGAAAGTCCACAACCCATTTAACAATCATCGGACAAAAAAAACTGAAAAATTGGCAACAAAAAAAAAAAACGAAACTTTATTTTTTTTGGCAAAAATGGCATTGAAAGCATATGCCAATTATCTTCGTCCACCTTCAACTGTACCAATTCGTTTTAACAAACCCACAAAAATTCGTAATTTATGTGTTAGGAATTGCAGCAGTGGCACACTTGATATTGATAATTCTCGTAAGGTGCATATTTTTTTTGCGTCTTATTTTGTTAATTAGCCAAGAATTGATCTTTTTGCTTTTGTTGACATATTTGCTATGATTTTCTATTTTTGGGTACTTTTTAAATTGCAACTATGTGATTATAAGCTGAATTACTGTTTCAAATTGTGTAGTAATTGATTTGGGTTTAATTAGAGAGTTTTAATGTTGTGATTTTGCTTCTTTTGTAGGGTTGTAAGTTAATTGAAATTGTAGAAAAGATTTTAGTTTGTTGTTTCTTTTGGCATAGATTATAGAAGAAGTATGACTAGTTAAGTTCCTGAATTTGATCCAATTGTGCAACAAACTATATTGTTGATTGAAAAATATATCTCTTGACATCACTATGAAATTGGGTTTATGGGCTTTCTCTCTCTCAGAAAGAGGACCATGAAAAGGAGAAACATAGAACTGAAAATTTGGTCATTGCCTGTGTGTTAAAGCAAGCTGAAGTCGGTGTCACCTTGCTTAGGGTACGGTGTGTTCTCTTCACGTGACCTTATCTGAATTTAACTTATTGGACCTGATTGGAACGGGTGAATTTTAGTTCACATTATGTTTACACTTTATTAGACCTTACCATCCTTAACTAGACTTGATGAGCACTGAAAGTTACTTTTTGAAGGTGAAGATAACACACTCTTAGTTGGTGAAAGTATGTCGTCCTAGGCTACACCCGGGACCTCAAGAATTTATTTGCGACTAGATGGATCAACCTTAACACCCTCGCTTAGGGGGGGGGGGAGAGAGAGAGAAAGTGGAGCAGTTAGGGAAAAGGGTAATCCAATGTTTTGGTTATGAGTGGCTAAGCACTTCGATAAGTCATGGGACGAGTCATAATTAAGGAATGGGAAAGTGAATGCTTGTAGGAGTAGGGACAATGCATAAATGCAGGGCGATAGTAAGAGAAATGCAGGGTGAGATATAGCAGTTCAGTTTTGAATCAAAAGGCTCTAGGACCCACCTCTCTTCTGGTTGGATTCATTTTGATTTTATTGAGACCAAATTATCAGTTATGTCATCTTTTGAGTTCGTTAATTCGACTATGTACAAATATAGGTGTTTTTGTTTGTAATCGAAATTCAGTTGAAGGATTATTACGTACCACATCGTATGTAACAATAATGTTTGAATCCAGATTTTTGAGTCTGTCTGGCCAGTGCAACTTGTGTACTTCCTAGTTAATCGCTTCAATCTGTAAACTCTTGCAGCTAGTTTTGGAAGTGAAGGAAAGGCTCAAAAATGAATATCATGAGCTCCCTGTAGGCAAGAATGGACGAGATGATGAAAGCATGATCCTTTGGTTTCTCAAAGACCGCAAGTTCTCTGTTGATGATGCTGTGAAAAGGCTCAGTAAAGCTATTGTATGTATGACTATCACTATTTTCTAGAGCGACAATATTATAGCAAGTAGTTTTTTCTTAGTTTAGTCGTGTGTTGTCAGATACAACTATGTCTACATGTATCGTGTCTCGGTGGTTTCCATTTGCTATCTCACATGCTCAGATACTCGAGCCTGTTTAATAATTTAGCACCATCATCAGATTCAGGTCATTTTGAATGGACTAGTGAGAGTTTTGCAAATAATTCATTGAACATGTTCTAAGACAGTGGTGTGACTTGTGAGTCGTTGTTCTCTGATTCATAATCTATCTTCTACTGACAAAACCATCCCACAATGGTTTTTCTATACTTTTTTTTCTGGCTGTTCACATTAGACACGAGTTTTCACCTCCTGTCATTCTAATTACACTGATAGGATAGGATATTGCACTTGCTCTAAACTTTTGGCTGATGTTGCTTTTATATCTTATGCAAGAAATGGCGGCGAGAATTTGGAGTGGATTATCTATCTGAAGACTCTATGAAAATTGCAGCTCAAACAGGCAAAAGCTCCGTGCATGATTTTCTTGATGTGAATGGCAGACCTGTACTATTAGTGGAGGCATCAAAACATTTCCCTGGAGTAAGTATGGAATTTTTCTGGCCATATCTTTAGCTTCTCTTAATTTAATCAACGTGCTGTTGGTTTTTAGCCATTGATATATAGTTAGTTGTTTTTGATCCATTAAAATCATTTATGTGGGCATAATTCCCAAGTCATCAGAAATTCTGTGTAATTCCTGTTAGTTCGGTTTTTATACAACATTGTTTACTGCAGCAGTAGCATGATACTCTCAGTTCCACAAGGCTAGGAGATTTATCAGCTTATAGGAGTCTGTAAGAAATTAAAGGGGATGCCAGAAATTTGATCAGCTTATAGGATTCTGTGAGAAATTATAGGGGTTCTGGGGTTTTTTTTTATTAATTTGAGTAAATATCAAGTTTGAGGCATACTGTAATGGCTGATAGTCATGCTTATCTTGTTCCCTTGCCTTTGCTATTCCGCACAGGCCCATCTGATGATGCGTGCATAATGGACTAATTACAGATGCAGGATGAGGACGAGAAACTATGCGTGTTCCAGATTGAGAAAGCTTTGAGTAAGCTCCCAGAAGGCCAAGAACAAATACTTGGAATAATTGACCTCAGGGGCTTTGGTACTGCAAATGCAGATATGACTTTCTTGACATTTCTGGTAATTTGTTGACCTTTTCTGACTAACAACAAATCTATTTCATCTTTTAGTAAGTATTGAGCATGAGCTATTACACAAAATGGATGTAAATGAGGAACCATAAGTGCAATTTAGTAGTCGGAATTTTGATTTTGTTTATGCTTATACTCCCATTATTTTACACAGTTTGCCTTTTCACTAACTTTGACCAGAAGTTCTCACTGTTATATAAGATAATATGGAGTCAAAGGTATTTTTCAAGACTGTGTAAAGTAATGTGAGATGGAAAATGTAATTAATTACATAACAATCACTAGTATATAGGAAATTGACTCCTATAAAACAACTACACTGGCAAAATATTTGTGAATCTGGCAACAAACCGATGACTTCTAGTAATAACTAATGTCTATTGACCATATTATTGTTACTTTGATGGCAGTTTGATGTCTTCTACTATTACTATCCAAAGAGGTTGGGCCAGGTGCTCATGGTGGAAGCACCTTTTGTTTTTAAGCCTCTTTGGCAGCTGGCAAAACCCCTCCTTAAACAGCATGCATCTCTGGTATGTCACTTTTCGTATGAATATTAGTTGTTATCTTTTATATTGCAATTTCTTGGATATTTAATCAACCAATTACAATTCTCTGCATTCTTCATTCACACCCCTCCTTAGGAGGCGGAGAAAGATCAAGTAGACAGCGCACTCACCACCCCCACCCCCCAGAAAAAGGGAAAAAGATCAAATATTCTATGTATACAAACTCTTTTGGTATGGTTTTCTGATCACCTTTCCTTTCTGAAGTCCAAACCATGTATAACAGAGAGAAGAGAATCCGAGAGTGCTTGGTTGGGGAGCATATCCTGTTTGCCTGAGAAATGACCCTGGACTGTTTTTCACCTGGGGTACTAAGGAGCTACAACCGCCACGTAAGATAGGTGTACTCTGGTAGGGCCCACGATTACCTACAAAATACAAATGTAACAAGAATGAGATCGTCTTATGTTTTTGTCCCTCTACCCTAGCCCTAGTGGTGCTGAACATCGTGTTTTGACTGTTACATAATACTCTGCTTTAAGCGGAGTTGCGCCTTCCTTGTGGCGGGTGCCCCCCACCCTAATCGTTTTTTCAAGTTTCTCCATTGCCTCTAAGAAGCTGATTTTGATACCTACCATTACTCTTTCTTTTTTGAAGGTGAGATTTTGTACGGTACAGACAGTCCGAGAAGAATATTTTACAGAGGAAACCGTGCCTGCCATCTTTACAGATGAGAAGACTTCACAGGTCATTGATTGATTACAGAAAAGAATGCTGCCTTGTTGTTTCATGCTCATAGTTTATAGAAAGCCTTTTGTTTTCTAAGCCCTCGCTACTGTGACACTTACACCAAATGTATAACTGAAATGCAGAATTGTCCGCAAATGTAGTGGTTTTAGCGATATGTTCAGATTTATCAGTTCAGCTTAAGTTACAATGTTGTATCCCCTCGCTGGATATTATAGGTGATCTATGACTTGAGAGCATTTCTGCGGCAACCAGTCAAACAGAGCTCTCCAGATTTTGGAGAGGGACAACAATATATCATGATCAAGAAGAGGAATTAAAAACTTTTTTTACGGTTGCTATTGTACTGAAAGATATCTTTCTCTGTAATAATTCTGTAGTTTCATATACACACTTGCCAGGTTGCTGGGAACATGTAATTACATCTTAGTGTAAGATTATGTTACAAGATATAGTAGTATATAATACACTTGAGTTCAGATTTGCCAAAACTGTCGCGTATTCGCTTCTTAAACTCAAATTTGAATGGTACTTGTTTAGGCCGGGATCTATGACTTGAGAGCATTTCTGCGGCAACCAGTCAAACAGAGCTCTCCAGATTTTGGAGAGGGACAACAATATATCATGATCAAGAAGAGGAATTAAAAACTTTTTTTACGGTTGCTATTGTACTGAAAGATATCTTTCTCTGTAATAATTCTGTAGTTTCATATACACACTTGCCAGGTTGCTGGGAACATGTAATTACATCTTAGTGTAAGATTATGTTACAAGATATAGTAGTATATAATACACTTGAGTTCAGATTTGCCAAAACTGTCGCGTATTCGCTTCTTAAACTCAAATTTGAATGGTACTTGTTTAGGCCGGGATTTCGCCAAAAAAAATATGGGGTTTCAGCGCTTTAGATATGAAAAATGGAGGTGGGGGAGAGGTGAGGCACCAGCGGCGTGGGGGTTAGCCACATCTCACTGCCCTGCAAACCTCTCACCAAAGGGCCTAAATGTTGGGTTTTGACACAAATTGGGGCAGTGTTTGCGTATTTATTTTGGGGTATCGAGATTTGCCCTTCAAGGGGAGAAACACGGAAACAACCCCTCATTTGAAGAATGTTCCGGGAATGTGCACCCGGCAGGTTTAGGGTTCGGGTTATCATGGGATCATGAAATGAAATTCATGCAAATCCCAACCCCTCCACTTCCATGAAGTTATACAAGGGAATTTTCCTCCAACTCTTAAAGACTGTTACAGCTTTTAAATTGCTCTATGTGGGACAGTGTGAGAGGTATACCATATATCCTTCTACCTAGTTAAATTGAGTAGTGGGGATCAAATGTTAAAGACTTGAGGCGAAGATGATTTTGCCAAAGGGATCACAACTAGGGGTGATAATGAGCCTGACAAGCTCGCGAGCAGCTCGGTCAAAGCTCGGCTCGTTGAAGCTCGGCTCGAGACTTAAACGAGCCGAGCCGAGCCGAGCTAGGCAAAGCTCGGCTCGTAAAGCTCGTGAGCAGCTCGTTTATTATTTTATATTAAAAAAAATATTCTTATTAAAAAAATATTTTATTAAAAAAATTTAATACTAATTTATATTTTAATTTAGATTACAAATTATATATTTTAATTTGTGATCCAACTTCACCTCTACTCCACTAGGCACTAAAGTCCCACATTGGTTAAGAAAACAAGGATCAACCTTATTTTCTTTATAAATAGCTACTATTCCTTACTTCAACTTAAAGTTTAATTTTGTATCTCTTTGGTTGGGAAACAAAAACTATACTTTATTTTCTTCATAGAGGGAATGAAGTATAATTTTAAATAGTTGATTATTTAATCCTTAAAATATTTGATAATTTTTTCTTTAGCAAAAACAAAACAAGGGTATAATGAGTTTGTTTTCTTAACAAAACATGGAGTCCCACATTGAAATTTTAGCAATGCTAAAAGGGATTCCAAGTTATATAAGCATATGTAGAATGAGTTTGTTTATCTTAATGGGGATAGTGAGTTTGTTTTTCTTTAACAAACCATAAAGTCCCACAAGAGGGAAATCAAGTTATAAAAGCATATGATGGGTGAGTAAACAAGCTCACCTACTTCAAGCCAAGCCGAGCTCATTAGTCGAGCCTAAACGAGCTCGCGAGCCTAAGCGAGCTCGCGAGCCGAGCCTAAGCGAGCTCGCGAGCCGAGCCTAAACGAGCTTGCAAGCCGAGCTCGAGCCCCAAATTTCCATCACGAGCTGAGCTTGAGCTCGGCTCTCCCAAGCTCGGCGAGCTCACGAGCCGAGCCGAGCCTGGGAAATTATAAATGAGCTCAAGCCGAGCCCAGTTCGGGCTCGGCTCGCTCGATAAGCACCCCTTCACAACTCTATTACCAATTTGCCATGGACATGATTAGGCTGGCAGCTGTTTTTCTTTGCTATCAAAACGTTTGTATCCACCACCTTTGTCTGCCCGTTAGTCTCTTATATCACAATTATTTTTTATATTGTTTCTAATATCATGTACTTGTCTGTGTCTTTGTGGCTTCAAGTTTTTCATAAAAAGGGAGATTATGACTTTAAACATGATTTTAAATGGTTGTTTGGTTGGGTTATAAACATATAAGAACTAAAATATTTGTGAATTGGTTATAAAATTCCATGACATTCGTCATCCTACTGGGATTTATTATTTTTGATGTCAACTTAAACAATGTTTCTTTTTTCTCAATTATGCGCTCCATATATGACTGTATAAGCACATAGACTGGAGAACGTGAGATGATGTAAAATCATACTATTGATACGTATGAGTGGGAGATTTGGAATGATAAAATTACAAACGAATCATATCAAGCTCTTGCTGGAAAATTTCATGCTCCCTCCAACGGAGGAAATGAGGAAAGTGATGAAAGAGAGTGAAAGTGTGCGAGATGAAAGAGAAGGGTAGAGGTGACTGGTGAGAAGGAGGAACGAAGGGGGAATGCGAATAAATATATAGATGGTTAGACCTCTATGTATTAAGGGCAATATTAAGCAAAACTAAAGCGTTATTTAGTCGCTCACTATAAATTTTATTAGAAATTCATATTGCAATATAAGTATCTAATAAAATCAAACATGATTATATTTATTTTTTTTCGTTAATTAGCCTAGAGAATAAACCAAAATCGCCAATTGGGTGATTAAAATTCACCCAAAAACCAAGGAATTTTTAAGTAGAATAATACAAATTTTTGCACGTTCTCTCGCAATAATACGAACTTTTGATTATTGTTAAATAATACAAATTTTTATCCAAAATTCATCCAGTAAGACAATGTGACTATCAACCTATAAAACAGGTAAAAGAAAATTTTAAAAAACCCCAAAATCCTATTATTGGGCGATCAAAGACCTTATTAACGCGAAAGAGCGGGCAAAAACTTGTATTATTGCAAGAGAACTGGCAAAAGAAGTAGTTAAAAATCTCATTATTGGGCGATTAACCTTATTAATCTGTTAATTAGCCTAGACCATATCTACGAATTAGACCTCATTAGCCTACTATTAGACCTCATTAGCCTACTATTAGACCTCATTAGCCTACTATTAGACCATATCACTCGTTAAAAACTTCCCACTGCGACCGTTTGGGCGTTGAAGTTAACTTTGTCTACTCTAAATCATAGTTGGAGAAAAGAGAAAAAATGGAGAAAGCATGGAAGATGATGATCGCAATTTGGATGGCAGCAAACATGGTAGCAACAACCAAAGCAATCGAATCTCCCCAATACTCAGTAATTCACTCTGAATCAGATTTCGAAATTAGGGTTTATAGAGAATCTACTTGGATGTCTGCTCACGTCAATCATCTCTCCTTTCATCAAGCCACCAAATTAGGGTTTCATCGGTAATTTCTTTACCTCTCAGTCGTTATTATAGATATGTTGATAATCTGTAGTTTTTCTGGTAGTACGATTTTGCCATTTTTGCAATTTACAATTCACGAACAATTTGAAGTTAATTTTTTATGTTTGTTGATAACTGTACGTAATTAGAATTGTTATGTTCTGATTCTATGACATTTTACCTGAATTTTACTTATTCGAAGGAATATTGAACTTGTTCGAACTTATTGGAACTTATATACACTTATTGGAACTAATGTCGTGAATTTATTACTTATTAGCTCCTTTTATAAATGCCAGTTGAATTCGGATGGTTTTTATACGAATCTATTAAAACTTATTGCAACTAATTGTAATATACGCAATGACGAGGGGATGCCTATTAATCTCTTTGATTGGCCGAGCTAATTTTGCCCTCTTGAACATTGTTGTAGAAGTTGTGTTGAATGAAGTTTAAGGACGAAACGATATATGCTTGAATGTTGAAAGTCATATACAGGAACTAGTGCCGTAAACTCATGCAATATTTATTCAGTTGATATTAGCAATCAATTAACAGAGGATCAATCGTTAGCCATCACCGAGCAATAAACTTGGTTCAAGGTTTTCTCACGTGGATCGTAGACACTTAATAGAGAATAGATGATCAATTTAACCAGTCCACAGACATCTGTTCGGACTTCATGCCTGTTTGTTCTAAGGAAATATACTCTCTGACATATGTCTGCCTAACTATAGATCTTTCTGTCACAATTCTTAAGGGTTCTATCGGCTTCTGAAATCTGTTTTATTAACTTTGCAGGTTGTTCCAATACATTCAAGGGGCCAATCTGAATTCCTCGAGAATCCCCATGACAAAACCTGTGTTAACTAGCATTGTTCCTGGAGCTGGACCACTAGATTCGTCAGCATATTTTGTTCGCTTCTACTTGCCTGTAAAATTCCAGGCCAGCCCGCCACTTCCGCTTCCTGAGCTCAACCTGAAACCTGTGTCATGGCCAAGTCTCTGTGTAGCAGTGAGGAAGTTTTCAGGATTTGCTGGTGATGGTAATGTTGTAACCGAGGCTGAGAAATTGGCTTCCAGTTTGGGAAGATCACCATGGGCCAATTCAACCATGGCTGACAGTAGAAATGCGTATTCAATTGCTCAGTACAATTCTCCTTTCCGAATCATTGGGCGTGTTAATGAAGTTTGGGTCAATGTCGATGGTTCTGAATTGGATAACTGTATGTCTAGCGGATTCACTACATACTGAATAACCTGTGGTTCTACAGAGTATGGCTGAACACCAAATAGTTTGGCACAGAAAGAGGAGGGAAATAGAGTGGGGCTTTCACAAGCGCAAATGTGCAATTACTTAAATGTCCTCTCTCTTGTTTGGTAACGAATGCTTTGGTGTTTAAACGTATTCTTCTGGAAAAATGTCATGATAAATTGATAATGGTGTATCCATCATGTTGTCCATATATACAATAAATTAAAGAAAGTAGTATTAAGAAGGCCAAAGCCGTGTTGTACATTTCTATCAAATTTCGATCATCTTTACGGTAGTCTTTCCAATTACTAGATGATAGTGAGGACTGCTGCTGTTGCCCATTGCCATCAAATTTTGATCATACGTTAGTCTTTCTTGTTGCTAGATGATAGCGAGGGTTGAGGCTACTGAGGTTGTAGCTTAGTGGTTAAGACCAAGGTTAAAAATTAAGGGCGGTGGTGTCAACGTTTTTTTTTAATCAGCGACCATGCTTGCAGGCAATGATGGTTTGGGGAAGTCTACATGGTCAAAATTCCCGTTAATAAGCTTTGGAACGATGCCGATGAACACCAAATATTTGAGGGAAAAGTACCGCGTCAATTTCACTTAGCTTATGAAAGCACCATTCTATCAAGAAGAGAGGGTGGTGGTGTCAACGTTTTTGATCAGCAAACCACGCTTGCAGGCAATGCTGATGGTTTGGGGCAATCTATATGGATCGCAATTCCCGTAAATAAGCTTTGGACCGATACCAAATGAGCACCAAATATTCTAGGGAAAAGTACTCACCTCAATCTCACTTGGCTAATGAAAGCACCATTCTGTTAAACACCTTGAACTTCCATGAGCACGAAACAACATTAATCAAGTCTATCACCCTCATTTTAGCACCAGGGATATGATTTGTGGCTGAAGCAGCCAAGCAAGATAGTCACTAAGTAACCACTAACCAGCAAGATGACCAAACTGGGATTTGACTTCCATTATCACCCGCCATTTGATCTATTCCATTAGCAGCAATTTACAGCCCAAATATTTCTCCAGTAGAGATACTTCATGACTTGTACGGTTATACCATGGCTCAAACTCTGGTTGATTGCTAAATTCATAAAACTTCAAAAAATGAAGATTCTTTACACAGGTAATACTCAATGGTGTTTCTCCCTCTTTTTTAATCTCCATAAGAATCGAAAGATTGAAGCATGGATCATTCAAGAATATGTTACGGATAAGAATGAATAAAATTGATGTACAAAAATCTTCCCACAAGACTAACATGGCCGATGCTTAGAATGCATGAAAGAAGTCAAAGGCGCAGGTGGCCCGACAACAGAACTTCTCTTCCGAGGCATAGGCAGCTTAATCTGACTGTAGTAAACAATAAATACCAGGACTACAAGTATAATGAAGAGAAAGATAGGCGATGAAAAAACTTCCCTATACAGCGGACTTGTTATCAGAGTTCTCGAACCAACTGTTCTCCACATATATTTGCCTTCTACCAAAGAAGCTCCTAATGTCCAAGAGATATCTCCAGGACCAAAAATGATATCTGCATTTCCTAGACACAAACCATCTTCTATCAGAGATGTTAAATACAACACCTTAAAACAGTATTGGCCACCTGAGACATTGCTCTCATCTTCCCATGTACTTGAGCATAGATGTTGGGCTGTTTCCCAAATTTTAGTCAAGTTGGCTTTTCCGGTCAGATTTACCATTTTGTACACAGCGAAGAATCCGGATAAAGCATGATATCGCATACCAGTTTTGGTGTTGAAGGCAACATTGAGAGAATTCTTGCCTGCAAATGTGGCTTTGATGGTCAGAACTACTACATTCACAGAAAGTTTGGTATGTGGTAGTATTGTATTAAATGATGATAATGGTAATGAATTTACAAGTAATTTTCTGAATAGAGTCACATGCTATTATGCTTGTCCATTTCCAAATACTAATTACTCCTTCTGAGGTGGTATTGCATAGGATTTGATATAAATGAATAAAACATATGTTTGGGCCTTGGGGTATGAAGTTTCATTACCATGGGATTTGATAATTATGAATAAAACAAAAGAGACTTTCTTTGCAAAAGTACTCGTAAGATCGTTATCATCCCACCATATCACCTACGAAATGGCCAGTCACATCACTAATAGTCTAATTTGTTAAGACTATATGTGAAAAGTGAAAAAATCTTGATGATATAATGCCCATACAAAAGATTACTAGAAGATATATTCTACGCAAAGAGGTGCAGAAGTGAAATTGTGAAAACGTGTACTGATCCCAAAAAAAGCAGCAGCATCCTTTTGCTAAACTGAAATCCTTGTTTTCCAAGTCAATCAGACTACTATGTATCCTGATTTTGAAAATTAAAGGCTTCTTCTAAAGGTTGTTTAGCATTACAAAAACCACAGATACTAATGACTAGCAAGCTATAATTACCGTAGACTGAAAACTAAGAAAACATGGCAGCACTAGATTTGATTATTGATAATTACTCACCCTCGTGTGGCGATCTTCTCCAGCAACTTGAATTGATTCTAGTCTCTGACCAATCTGAAATGCTTAAATTCATAGCTGCGGCTTGTGTAAGTATTTTGCATTTCTCCCAATTTGGAACTCCGACCAAACGCAGCAACAACTCGGGTTCAGAACAACTGGTGCAAGTATAATTTCCCAAAAAATTAGAACTCAGACACGGATGTCTAACATTAGATCCATCAGCATTTTCCCTTGACCTTACTGAATTAAGCATAGCAATGGTTCTTTCAAAAGCCTCATTCAAACCAAAAGCAGGTAACGAATAAGCCATAAGTTGATGCTCAACAAGACCAATCTTTGAAACTAACAGGTGGCTATCCTCCCTCACTTCATCTACTTCCATCACTACCTGCAAGGAAGAACCTCCCAAATCAAGAAGCCCTAATGTAGGCAACATAGTTGATTTATTCAAATACCCCATTTTATAATTCAAAGCGATCCAACCATAATACGCCTCTTCTCTCCCGCTCAAAACCCTAATCCAATCTCTTCTCCACTTAAATGAGTGTTCCTTAACAACTCGTTCTACATCCTCCAAAATCGTTTTGCCATCTTCGACCGCAAGCCTCCTCAATCCAGCAGTAGCTAAAACAAAAACTGGCGTATCCTCGTGTCTCTCATTTGGTATCATTCGTTCAGCCCAACGTAACAATGGCACCAAGGAAGTCCTCACCCCTGAATAATTACCCACAAATTTATCCAAACCAGGCTCAGTTTGCATACAATGGTACTCACAACCATTTTTCCATAAACCATTCTTTGCTGATTCATTAGGATAAGAGTGCAACAAATTTGGCAAATCTCCATTTCTGCCACCATTAATTCCCCACTCATAAACATTCACTCTAGTTCCTGTACTCCCACAATCCACAACAACTGTAAAATATGACAAACTCTTCCCAAATAAGCCATATCCACATAATATACCAACTGAAACCAGCAAAATTGCTAGGAAAATCAGGCAAAACTTCACAGTTATATGAGATTTAAAAGACCCCAATATTGAGATTTTCTTTTTTGATGGGCTTTGGGGTTCCATATCAGAATTAACCACATTGAAATAATCTCAGTTCTCCAATTTCTCATATACTTTTCTACCAAAAAAAAACACTCTTAAACAAAATTGTAAACAGTACCCAGAAAACAATTCGTAAATTAAGTCATAACCCATGTATTTGTGTGATCAATCAGATAATGGGTGATCCTTAATTTCATCGATATAGCTCAAAAGTGATGAACTTGAATAAGAAAAATCAGCTTAAAATCAAATATACAGTATACACTTGATTCTACTAACCTCGTACATGGAGTAATACTGAAAAAGATTAGTGTTTTGAGATCTGCTCACCTCTCTCTTTCAGAATAACGAAAGATGAAAGCAGATCTCTCACAAATGGCAGCAATCAAACATGTTAAACTCGATGTTTTGCACTTTACAGTTTTATGGATTGTGATGGTGAAGAAACTCGATGTTGGTTTATTGGGCCTCTTTGATATAACGTCATTGAATTGGGCTAAATCTAGGTGAGATTGAATTAGGATTCAGGTTGAGAATATTGTACTTTTCAACTTTCTAAGGAGGCTTTGGTTACAAAATTGCAATGGTTTTAAGATGGAACCCGTGATTATGGATTTATAATTTGTTATAAGAATATAGGGTCTGTTTTGCATTATTGTAAATTTTGTTGTTTTTGATTTTATGTATATAAAAGTTATGTGATAAATAAATTTTAAATTAGTCATGTTTATATTTAATATGTTTTGAAAATTGACAAAACAAAAAACTGATAACTACTTTTTTATTTCCGTATTTTTTTGGGGGGTGGGTTTTCAAATAAATCAAAACTAGAAACTAATGATAATAAAACCCTTAGTTGTTTGGTTCATATAAAATGTGGATTTGGGATCTATTAGTAAAATTGAGGTATGGGAATCTCAATCTAGAGGGGTGGTAAATATGAGATTGAAGGGTTTAGGGGGTATGAGAGAACACCAAATTATGTGAATCATAAAACATTTTCATCGTTAATAGTATCGTATCTATTTTATTTTACTCCATAACACTCCAGCCAAACATCCTCTAAATTGATCCAAATTTCGAAATTGACTAAGTTTAGTAGACTCAATAGTATTAGCTCGAGTGATGCCCTGAGTATTTCTTCTTTTTTCTATTTGTCGCTTTGACAAAGTAGAAAAATTCATAACTACGAGCTGTAATAGTGTATAAGTGACATCTTTAGTAATTTGATATAATAATGTATATCATGGTTATAAATTTGAAAAGCTTGTATATAGTATGATGTCCTTAATTTCTATAATAAGTTAAAAGAATATGATTTTTTAAATTATTAAGTGTAATACATATATGAGCTTTCATATAAGTGATAAGAAAATTATAATTAGTAGTTTCCCTTTATTAGTTCCTTTCCCCTTGTTTCTCTTTATATGTATATTTTCCTTTTTCCTTAACGTAAACCAAACAACTCATAACAACATTTTATTGTTCTAACCGACCTATAATATTGGAAAGATAATTTAGAGCAAGACATAATACAAATATACAAGAATTGGTAATGAACAATCGTGTAAATGAAAGTTGATCCAAGTGGATACTTCAAACTTTTAACTACTTTCTCCGTTCTAATTTAGTTGTGACACTTTTTTTTTAGGATGTTTCAATTTAGTTGTGACACTTTTATTTTGGATGATAACATTTTTCTATCTCTCTCCTATCACATGAGACCTTTTTCTTTTCCTTCTCTATCTTTCTCCTCTCCAAAATTTTTTCAGGAGTGCGTGATTTTAAAAGTGTGTCACAGTTGAATTGAAACGGAAGAAGTGTACATAAAGATAATAATTGTCCACACTAATTTTGCAATGATGTTTTTTTTTTGCAATTTAACATCAAATGAAAAATCACAATGGCCAATGAGTATCATTACGTCTATAATTCATTAATATATTATCATAATCTTCATATAGTTTATTTATTATTTACTTTAACTGCCACTTGTGTTTTATAATGATCAACCATTATTTTTAAGGGCATGTTTGAATTGAAAGTAATGTATTAAAAGAGTAATGAAAATATAATTCAAGAAAAATAAAGTTGATTAAAGCCCAAGGTGATTATGGAGGGGAAGAAACAACAATCTCTATTATATAAGTCAAGGGAGGAGGTGTGGTGTCCTCTTTTGAAATGACTAAAATACCCTCTAATCATTTAAGTTTTTCTTTTTATAAAAAATTGAAAAATGATAATCAATGAAACTTGCCATATGAGTAGGTCAAAAATGGAATATGCAATACCATTAATAACTTGACAAACTAGATTGACACAATTAATTCACAAAATCAATTAGAATCTTCAACCAAAAAAAGTTAGCAACATGTCGTGATAACATAATATTTCATATTTACAAAGTTCAAACAATATGGTTTATTAACATCTATAATTGTTAAAGAACTATACTAAAGTCGCTGAAAAGAAAATATTAAATCATCTACCAAATTTTACAGTGATGGTATTGAACAGTTAAACATCATCCAGCTTTAATTTAAAAAGATAATAACATCTACAAAAGAACCTCAATAATTTACATCACTATCAAAATAATTTTAAATAAAAAAAACATGTCCATTTATATATAACTGCATAAGATTGTCGACGCACGCATCGCGTGCATATGCAACTAGTAAGAAGGATAAGCTAGCGTTGGTAAGAGAAGAAGGAATGTTACAGGGGATTGTTATCCTAATTACACTAATTATAGGGTAATTGTTACCTGATTATTCCCGTTTTGTGAATAATATCTTCTTTATCCTTCCATTCTCATCACAACAACCCTACATCATCTCTCTTGCAACCACCTCAAATCACTTTCATTTTTCTTTTATTAAAGTGGTTTAATTTAACTTTTATTATTCTCTTTATTTATTACTCCCAATTCAAACATGCCCTAAAATGTAAGAGAAAAGCCTCTTAAATCTCCATTGTATTTTTTTTAAAAGTAAGGTCTGTAAGGATCATAGGGTTGTATACTTGTATTCACCTAAACTTATTCAAACGGGATTTGATTGGACTTGATAAACCTTAATTTCACCTTTTATTTTGACCTCATTACACATGATCAAACCTCAAACATTTCTTAAAGACGGAGATAAAGCACAATGTAAAATTTCTTTAAATAATTCTAGAGGTGATAATGGGTCGGGCATGACAAAAAAATGGTTCATTTTGGGCCAAAGCCTCATGTTGGCCCGGGCCAAAGTCACGAGCCGAAATTCCCGCACCATATATCGTAAATTGGTACCGAGTAAAGCAAGCTTTCCAGACCATTTTTGAGTTGAGCCAAAATTTAGACTACTTTTGCAATTTAAGTTGTCTGTGGGGCTTTTTTTTTGCCAAAAACTCGGGTCAGCCCCGATTGCGGGTCCAAAACTCGTGCCCAAAACCCGCCTTTTTTGAACCAAACCCATGTTTTTTTTTTATTCGGTAATTTACTGGCCTAAGTAGGCTAAGCCCTCATGAGCTATGAGGTAAGAAGGGGATCCAACCCATAAGAAAACTTCCAGAGACTGGAAAGTGGGGATTTATACCCAGAAGCATAAATTCACACAAAAAACCCAAATATGGCGTTGATGAGAATCGAACTCCCGACCATGAGGTTGGGAATTGGGAGCTAAAACCATTGGGTTCCCACATAGTTCTCATTATATTTCGACACGAACCAGGCCCATCTTGAACACCTAAACATTATATTTCGACTAACGTGAAAGTCAAATTATATATATTTATAAAAGAATAAATAACAATATTCCCTTATTACCCTTGCCTTTTTCACTTTCTTACATTGGCCCCTACATTAACAAATCTTACACCCTTAAAAAGTTGGAAGATGGGAACTATTCATTTCTACAGTGTTCTGAGTCACAAACAAGCGAAATTCACTGTTCATAAGAATGGGAAAATCTGAGCCTTCCATCGTTGCAACATCTAAACCGCACGATTAATTTTTGTTCCTTCTCCCTTATTCCTCGTATCTCTCTGTCTTCTCCCTCATATTTTCCTCCAGGTTACAAAAGTTAGGGTTTTAGCTATGGCAAAACACGGAGAATCCAAGGATGAATCAACGCCAGAGAAGATCATCAATGCGACTCTTCTTCTTCTACTTCTGATTCTGAATTCTGAGGTCAGAATTCGTGAGGTCAGAATTCGTGAACACGATTTCTCTCTCCTTGAATTTATCATATTTTGTTGTGTTTCGCGATTTTCTAGATCTAGAAAATTTAGGGTTTTGGCTATGGTTTTGCACGCAGAAATCGAAGGCCAAATCAACGCTTGAGAAGATCGCCCAGAAAAATCACCAATGAGAATCATCTTCCAATTCCGATTCCAAATTCAACAGTCAGTTAATAGCTCCTCTCAATTGTTCGCGGTCAAGGCGGAGGAGATAATGAGGAAGATAACAAGTTTTAGAGTGTATTTTGAATTGTAAGTAATATATTTCATTGAATTCGATTTTTTTTTTCAGGGTTTGGTGTTGATGTTGAATCTATAAATCTATAAATTTGGGAAAAAAGCTAATTAGATTTTCTAATCCACTCTTCTCTTCCGAACTCCCCTGTAGATTAAGAAAAAAAATCCCGTGTTCTATTTTGCTGCAGCTTTCAAACCTCTACTCACAGACGGCACACAAATCCAACGTTTTTCTCAAAGCGTGGTAGTTTTCTCTATTTTAATCTTTAATTTCTTCGATATTTTCAGAAATGAAACCATAATTTTGATGAATTTCAGTTTTCGTTGATAAATTTTAATTTCTGTTATATTTATTTGCGATTTCATAGGGTTTGTTCTGGCGGGTAAAGGAAGCATTTCTCAACTGGAATGTATAGTTTGCCTTTGAAGAAATTACATGAATTCTCATGGATACTCATAGATCTGGGTAAGATTAGCTTTTTGTTGGCGATTTTAAGATGATTTTGTTTTGGTTGCTTTTGTTTGTTCTTGTTTAACGTGATAATCAGGTTTTTTAAAAGAAAAAAAATGTGTCCAGAGATTTTCTTCTGTATACTACTAAAGATGGAAAACTTATCAGGTGATCTACAGTAATTGTTTTGTATATGTGAAAACAATCTTATGTGCCCTTTGGTTTATAGAAATTGAGGCGCTCTTTGGTTCTGTTTATTAAGCACCATTTTGCATTGTTTCTTTCCTGTTTAAGTGTTTTCAGACAGGTTGTATAACTTTGCCTTTTTTCCTTTTTTAAATTATGTACATGAGAAAGTTTGTATGAGTTGAATTCAACACACATTAATACCCATAATATTCATGCAACTGGTTGCACGTTGACATCAAGTATAGTAGCTGAGTTAGCCAAAGGTTTACTGATGCTATCACCTGTTAAGGTGTTCTTTCTTTAATTTTGCCGCTATCTCAGTAGGTGTCCATGTGTATTAGGAGGTCATTGATACCTTGCCTCTGAAAACTTGCAAGCTTTATGTGTCATCACTTTCTTCTCAGACCTACTTTTTATAGTTTACTAAAAGGAGGATCATGACATGGTTATAATCTCATCTTATACATGGATCTAAATTAGGTCTATAGTCCATTCTTCTCTTACTTATGCTATCTCGTAAATGGGTAACATTCAAGCAAGATGTCTTGGATGAAACTGGGGACATGGCTTTCACATCATTTAGCGAAGAGTGTGAGAACCCTATGCAAGCTCCCGTTTGCTGAAATATACTCGCAGTGAAAGACGTAAGCATTTTTCTTTTTGTTACAGATCTTATTTTTATTGTTAGTATGAAACAGTGCAATGTTTTAATCTTTGTGCAATGAGGTAGTCTACAACCCATATGTTGTAGCAAAGAAACCTATAATAAGCGCAATGTATATTACACTTACAGGCATCATAGATGCACCAAAGACAAACCCCCTTAGATGCATGAGCAAATACATGCAGACAGGAATACTCATATTCAAAGACTGGCTTACGGTAGCTTGTAGAAAATTGTCTTATTAGAGTTAGCCCATCATGATGTTCCTTTTCAGTTAGCATTGGGATAGGCTCTATGTTATCTTATGTCATATCATCAAGTTTGATGGCATTCATTCTTGCAGGTTAGCCTATTATATTCATGGATTAGGGTCTAAGGATAATGCACCTCATGAATATCACATAATATATGGTGTTGATTATTAACTCTCCATTTTTAGTTGATATGAGGTAAAATCATACACTTGTGTAAAGCATGAATTACAATTCTTTGGGTTTGGTCATAACCACTATCAAATCAATTGGTCGTTTGAATTTAAATTAGTTATACTCATTCATTTAAAAAGGTGTTATGCTTATTATGTTATTCCTTCTTTTATCTTCTTATCATTTGTTCTTTCTCTTTAGATCTTATAATCTTGGCTTTTTAAGTTGGAGAATTGACTTTCTTGGCCGGAATCCGGCATTGTGGGCTGTATTATATTCTTATGTCACTGGATAAAGGCATTGATATTGGTATGGGTTAGAGTTTAATCCTGGAGCACGGAAAAATTTGAAGACTTCAAAACAATAGATAATATGATAGTATCTAACCATATGTATTAAACAATTTTTTGATTTATTTAAATACGTTTTTGGTGGGTAAACACAGAAATTAAGCTTTCACAGATTAGTGAAATGTCCTTCAATACAAAGGCACAGAATTATGGATGAGTCTCCTCTAACCTGACTCTAGCTTCTCCAATTAGATTATATGTATTTGGTAACCTATACTTTATTTCTATATCTACAAGAATATCAATGTGTTGAATGCCTCACTTTCGATAAACTTGCTTTCATAGCATGTCTTGTCCAGAACACTGAATGTTTCTTTCTTTCAATCTCACTTTCATACTTATCTCTGTTGGTATTATATTTTGTCAACTATTTTGTTTTATTGATAGTTAGTTTTTGGGATATGTTACGATTTGATATGGAATATGTTGAGTTCTTACGGTGGTACTTCGCTGTTAATTTTCATTGATTAACACAGATGGGGTTTCTGAAATTTGCGGATCTTCACCGTTTTTGGTGTTTAATGTTATTAATGGTGTGGTCTTGGGGTAATGCCTAAAATATCTTCTGTCTCTCTTACCATCCATCCCCTTTCCTCTTCGAAACTGAAACCCTAGACCTGCACTCCTGCTTCCACCAATGGCGATTCCTCTACTTCGCCATCTTCTTTGGTCGCTTTGATCCCTCTCAGGCGAAGAAGATGAAGAATACGCGGTGAGAATGACACCCCGACTATAAAATCCGGCGATAACTTAGGGTTTGACTACCTTGCTATCAATCCATCATCCATCAACTCTCGAACAATCATTTTCTTACAATTGTTCGCGCCCAAATGAAAATCACATCGTCCACACCAGGTTAGATACTTAGATTTCTTTCATATAATTGGGTTTTTGGCTTCTCAAATCATATGTTCTTTTTGTATTCTTCAGATCCTTGTTTTTTCCCTCTAACTTTGCTTTTTCTAATTTGTGTTTTGCTTTGGTTTAGCCGTTTAGGGTAATATGAATCTCATCGCATCCGCTTTTTCTCTCGTATGTTTTCTTGAATCTCCTCGTAGGATTTGTGTATGTTGGTTTCATCGATTCTTCTATGGTTTCAAATTGCTTTGTTGTTTGATTTTGAATTAGAGTTAGGTCTGATTTAGTATTTTTTTTTATTTTGCAATTTGTCGAGAAATTCCCTTTTCTATGCTTTTAAGTGAATATGATAGTTCTTCTATTATAAAAGCAGAGAAAAGGAAAAGCCTTTGGGTTAGTCGTTGCCTTTTCTCTCTCCTGTTCTTCGCCCAGCTTCCATGGATGACGATAAGGTAATTCTTCTTCTTCTCTCTCTTCCTCTTTTCTTATTTTACTGTATCGTTTGTGTTTAGATCTAGGCCGCCAAAATTATTCTTATTTTACCTTTTTAATGCTCAATTCGACATCAATTTATGAGTTTTTTGATAGCTAATCAACAACATAGCATCGAAGGAAACAAGATAATAATAATAAACAGATCCACATCAAAACATAAAATTATACGTAAAATTAAAAGTTACCCAATAACACAATCAAACGATACAATTGCGGAATGAAAATTGAGGTAAAAATTTAACAATCGCAAAGAAAAAAAAAGGCCTGGGTAAATACTGATTTTGCTGGGTTTTCTTTTTACGAAGTTGTGAGTAAAAGACCTTCAAAAATCAATACTAATTTCTCTCTTCAAAATTTTACTTGTATGATGTAAATTGGGTTAAGAGTAGAATAAGGTAGATCTGCAACAAAGAAAGAGCTTCAATCATATACTACTGTGTGTTTGAGTATTTTATTTAACCACAAAACGTATAAAATTGTCTTATTTTGTTCATCTTAGACCTTTTAAAAGTGGGAATTAGCCACACTATTTCTTTTGATAGTGTTATGGGTGACGAAAGGTAGATCCAGGGTTCTTTCTTGATTTGCTATTAGAGTCCTAACCGGTGTAAAACGTGCAAGTTAATTAGTTGCATTATCTTTAGTTGCAGAATATATTAATTCATTTATTTTTTGTTTTAAAATTCTGGTAGAATTGTTAGAAGTTTTATAATAAGATGGGTGATTATCAAAAAAGGAAATTCATCTTGAAGAATCAAAAAAGGAAGTTCGAAAATTACTTTCACGGAAGCATCTCCATATTTTTAAAGAGTATATTAAGATTTAAGATAGAATTATAAGAACTAATTATCATCATTTCATCTTGGATATCGAGAAGTCTGCTGGGAACAATTGTATAGGAGATAGTATTATAGTCAAGACCTTAGCTATTTCGAAGCTGCAAAGAGTCGGAGTCAAGTGACAGTTACTATTATATATATTTAAAGTTTGTATGCCCTTTATATGCAGGCAATTGCTGTCACCACATGTATCCGAGAATCGTGGCCAGTTTTGTTGCTTACGCGTCTTCTTTGCGTCTGCATTGGGCTTCTGTGAGTACCATTTTTGATGTGTTATTCTTAACTGAAAGATTTGATGCAATGTATATTCATTTGTATTGTCATGTAACTATAACATAACGTATGCATACTTAAAGCTGAATCATATACTATGTAGTAGCAGCTGAATCATATAGGTACTAGCTACTAGGTTATTAGCTACTGTATGCCTGTATCCCCTTGTAATTATAAATGACACATGCTTTTGTAATTGCCCTCCATTAGAGAAGTCATGGTTTCCTTTGTCATCTTTTCTCCAAGAATAATCTTCACACTTTTCTGTTTGAGATGCTCCGATATGAACTCTATTGTTGTACAAAAAAAGTGTGAAATCATACACTGATGGAGGGAGTTAGTAATTTTCTTAACTATTTCTTTATCTTATATTCTATGGTGAATGCTTTTTTTTATTTCACTGCGAAAATAATATCTTTAGCAAGTATATTGTTGCAGTATCTCTGGCCTCCTATACTGAAGAAGGTATTTACATATTGGCAGCTAAACCAGCTGCTTCAGGTAGCACAGAAATGTCAAAGCACGCTTGCTGACGTTGGATCTGAAGGAGTTTCTTCACAAGATCTACAAACAAACAGTAATATGTGAGTTTATTGATATTTAATTAAAGGAAATTAATGAGTCTCAACAGTCCAATATGCTTAGAAATGCAAGACATGTTCCATCCCTTGTCAGCTTTTATCCGAAGGTTTACAAACAGTAGAGCATTGTGCGTGCCCCTACACATGTTTATGGATTTTGAAACCAGATTGTCTGTCCTGAATCTGAATAGTTCAGATGCTTTTTTTTTATAAGGAAAGAGATAATATATATGTTCTGTATTAAAATTATGAGTTCCCTTCAATTCTTGTGTGAGTTAATAATTCA
Organism: Beta vulgaris subsp. vulgaris; assembly: GCF_026745355.1. Taxonomy (NCBI): domain Eukaryota; kingdom Viridiplantae; phylum Streptophyta; class Magnoliopsida; order Caryophyllales; family Amaranthaceae; genus Beta; species Beta vulgaris. The sequence goes on along the minus strand of NC_079206.1, from coordinate 62,349,891 downwards.
AGTTTAATTATGTATGATGCAACAGGGTTGTAACAGCTGGTCATCAGCTTGCTAAGAGCTTGGAGTTACAATCACTCATTGACTTGGGATTCTCTAAAAGATATGTTAGTTTTTGTGCCTTTTAAATTTAGAATAGATCATGTTATTTTGTATTGAAGTCCCTAGATGTTAGTTGAATCCAATGACTTCTTTTAAAGCATTGAAATAAGTGGATTTAGTTAGGCAATTGATATAGCTTACAGATATACATCGACATCCTGTTGAAGTATACCTTACAGTAATTAACTGTGCTGTCAATTTTCTCAACTGCACGAATTTGCACTCTTTAATTACTTCTTTTTTCCCTAATACTCTACTACTCCATATTTGTTGTGCTACACGCAATTATGTCTTATACTCTTATTGAAGAAGTTGTGCATTTAAAAGGAAATTGTTATTTCCTTTTGAAGTGATTATTATTGTCTACCTTTATGAGTTAAGAGATTATGGTAGTTTACGTAGAATGTTCTTCTTTCTCTCTCTGAACTAAGGTAATATTCTCAGTTGTCTTTCCTCAAAGTTAACATTTTCTTACTTTTTTGCGCTAACTAAATGTTATATCTCATCCGGGAAAGAAGGTAGCATCAAAGCAATATTTGCGTTTATTGTGTTACATGTATCAGACCGTTTTTGTGCTGGTTACTACTATTAGCAATGCTCTCATATCCTGGCAACTAAGATGCAAAAATCTGGAAACTTGTAACTTGACTGTGTTTCTATTTCTTAATTGCCACATAATGCATGAATTTTAACGTGGGAACAATTTATCTTCTGCTCTTGACATAGTGCATATGCTATTTGCAGGTGCAGAATGATATGACTGCTCCAATGCAACATTATTTCATATTTACAGGTCACAGTTCTTATTTAACGGGGATTCAACTAAGTAGCGACTGCAGTGATGTACCAATAATCGTCAAGGCGTTGCATAGAGGAGTCAAGGTGATTGAACTTGATATATGGCCTAATTCATCGAAAGATGATGTTAATGTTCTTCATGGAAGGTTGTAGACTTGTGTTCTTTCTCTAAATTTAATATTTATGATGGTTTATTGTTTAACACCTAACTTACTTTTCCTTCGGTATCTTTTTCAATTGCTACACTTTGTTATCGCGCTTGGCAGCACAAAACTTTGACTATCAATGTTTCCATGTGTTTTTGGTGTTAAATAGAAGCAGAGGAAATACCTCTTTAAACTATACTGATATAGTGATATTTGTTTTCATGTGTTGGTGGTTAAAGGAAGCAGAGTAAATACGTCTTTAAACCTTCTTAGCGCTTACCTTTTGAACTTTGTCTATACTTTTAGGACCTTAACAGCTCCGGTATCAATCCTCAAATGCTTGAATTCTATCAAAGAACATGCTTTTGCAACATCTCATTATCCATTATTAATAACTTTGGAAGACCACCTTACTTCTGACCTTCAAGCTAAAGTTGCTAAGGTAGCTTTTGAGTAAACTTTTTACATTTTAATTGTGTCTCCTACACCTTTTTGTCTATATCTTTTCATGATGACTTATTAACTTTACTTTTAGATGGTTACTGAAATATTTGGGGAAATGTTGTACTGTTCCGAGATTAAGCACTTCAAAATGGTTTGGACAAACTTAGACGTCTTAGCTTGAGTGAACAAGCTCTTGCAAGGGGTACTATAGGAGAATTAATCTTACTAAATACTGTCTTTCATTGTAGTCCAATTATATGGGCTCACTTTAATAATAATATCTACTTATGAGTGATAAAAGGATAAAGGTGAGAGGTGAGAGGAAGAGAGAGCGAGAGGATGGAGAGTTTTAGTAGGACAAGTCATTCTCATATGAATAGGATATCAGTGGGGAATCAGTCTTACTATATACTTTTTCTTTCCATTTTAGTGTAATTATATGGACTTGTTGAAATCTTACTAATTACTTAGCTTATGAGTGAAAATAAGGCAAAGGAAAGGAGGGAGCCTAGACAAGGAGGGAAAAAAAGCAAGAGGATGGAGAGACCATGTAGAAGGAAACTTTTTCATTTGAAGAAGGAATTAGCCTTACTAATATAATGAGGGTATATATGAGGGTAAGAGGGGACTTTCTAATACGATGAGAGTAAGAGGGGACTCTCTAATATGATAAGATATATAGAAGGGGATCTAGCCTTATTAATTACTTTCTCTTTCATCTTATTAGTTTAATTATATGGCATCGTTGAAATCTTACTATTCACTTTGTGTATGAGTGGGGGAGGGGAGGGAAGAGAGGGAGATGGTAGAAAGAAGAGTGGTTGAGTGTGATGGAGAAGATAAAAGATGTTAGAGGTTGAACAAGAAAGGAGGTCAGAATAACAAAAGGAGAAATAAAGAGTCAAGTGCACAGAGGAGATTTTTGACCTTGTATCTTAATAACTAAACACAACTTATTAGAAAAACTACAATAATTATTAAATTGGAAAAGACCCGTCAAAATCACCTTGCCGCCACCACCACCACGCCACCACTATGTTAAAACCACCATCAGAACCAACACCACAACCTCCCCGCTACCACCCTCTTCCATTTCTTTCAAATTCTTATACCAAAATTCACGAAAATTCACCAAAATCCTTCACCAAACTCCTCTTCCATGTTTTGAATAATCTTTCATCTTTGTAACCTGTCATTGAAGCATTGATAGAAAATGAAGAGCTTATTTCTTCAATGTTTGTAACATGTCATTGAAGAACAAATGAAAAATCTCATTTGATTCTAAGCTTTTGTTGTTCAGTGTCATGCTTATCCCAATTATATTTCTTTCTCTATTTGGTTGTCTTCAGTACCTATATAAACTATCATGTATTTGTCCATCTTCACTAGCAAAAGATATGCTACTAGGGAGTATTAGATTAATAAAATGATTCTTGGGACGTAAGCCAATATCAATAGTTAGATATTTAGAACAATTCTTCAATTGATTCTGCATTAGGTTGGTTAAGAGTTAGACCTTGATTAATTCTAGATTGGTTAATTAAGTAATGAGTCCATGATTAAAAAAAAAAGGACACAAATATTTGAGGTGTTCTATTTCGTTTGTATATCTTCTAAAGGTGATTGTGATTCAAATGGGATCAAGTTAATCTACTGTTGCTAGATTTAAAGTTGTTTTGCTGCTTATACCTGCATCATAAGCTTAGAAGGCTAGGGATTCTAGCTAATGTTGATTCTTTCTTCTTGAAAATCTCTAATTCGAACTCAAACATATTTTTGTGTTGATGCTTTCATCTCAAACAATCTTGATTTTTTGAAATTACACAGGATTTGGGAGAACCAGTCATATGATCGCAAGAGGAATCCTTTTGAAGGATAAGGTTGAGATCATCATTGTCAAGGATCCTCTCATCACCACAGATTAGATGATTTTTTTTTTTTTATTGAAGTATTCATTTGAAGGAGGGCGAAGAATGGAGAGGATTAGAGGAGCAATACAATGTTGAGTGTTTTTGGTAATCTTAATGTAGAGTTGGACACGTCTAATTTTTTTCCTTTTGTAGATTTTGAAAATATCATCGATGTAGTTACACGTGAAAGGTTTTGCTCTTTTAATATTGTTTTTGGTAATCTTAAGCTTCAAATAGACTATTTTTCCTTTAAAGTACATGTTGAGTACAATGCTTTCTTTGTTAGAAAACAACATTTGCTTAAGTTTTCACAATGAACCTGAATAGTCTAGGTGAATTCAACTTATTTTAAAAGTAGGAATGTCTTTAAATTTCAAATTATCTTTGTTCTTTGTTTGGGTCTTATGTGAATTACTTTTTCCTACTTCTCTCAATCATGACTATGTGAATTATAAAGTGGAATGTCTTCAAATTTCAAGTCTCTAAGTCCTTGTGGATTTGCACTCTCTACACAAAGAATTTACCAGCATCTTTCATTCACTGAAATGATGATTTTTTTAATCCAAGTCACGCCAAATACATCATATACTAGAAATAGGGTGCTACGATGGGAAATTATAAACATCTTACGTTAATAAGCCAAAGCTCCATTGACAAATGCTTCAAAGACATGATGGAAGCCTCCATGTTAACCAGTTCAACATTTTATTATTATTGGAAATTGCTAGATATTACGTTCAAATTGTTCTTTAAACAACCAATACCATGCATTTTTTTCAACGTTATATGGACAAGTAACCAGTTTTAGTACAAGCACATACTCTTCGTGGTTTGCTAATGCAATTCAAACACATTACGTGCTTACCACCTATTTGAAACCAATTGTAAAAAATGTTATCGTACTAATTACACCTAATAAATTATGAATACCGAAATTACACTATTTTGGGGTGTTGTACGCGTAGAGTATTGAAATCTAAAATGCATCTGACAAATTATGAGTACCGCAATTACACTATGCAGTGACAAAATGCACCTAACAATTTTAAAATTAAGTATTGAACATTACTATATTTTTCAATTATCTAAATTCTTGCTAAACATGAACGCTTTGTGATTAGAGTAATACTTCCTGTTTTTATTTCCACCGACGACATAAACGCTATTTGATACGAGTCTTGATGGACATGCTGCATCTCAGGTGCGATGAAGTCGTACTATGTAAACACGTTCTATTTCGTTATAGTCTACTTATATAGGTTCGCTCAAATCTTTTTTTTTTTTTTTTTTGGCAATTCAAAATTGTTATTGAAAACCAAAAAAATTGGGTACAACCAACAACATTAGAGTAACAGACTACTCTTAATGCCCACCATACAAGCCACAGTAGCTGTTTACAACACTAACATTTGTTTTTGCTTCTCACTACATCTAACTGCAACTCTAAAAATGATACTTCTAGCAAGTTGATTAGGATTCACATCTGAATCTCTAAAAAAATTCGCATTTCTCTGTAACCAGATGGAATACAAACTCTCTGTATACATCATAACAAACAGTTTACTGCTATCCTTAGTACTACGAGCTCTCCTGATAGCCAACTCCAGTTCATGATGAGCATTACCTTGAGGCTGCAAATTCAAATATCTGAGAACATTGCACCAGACTGTATTGCTGTAATGACAGTTGAAGAACAAGAGGTTCGCTCAAATCTTACTATATACTTAATGTAACACCCCGTATTTTTATTCCCGTTTAATAATTATTTGTATGAATTTATTTGATGAAAATAATTTTAGATTTCTTTTATTAAAAATATTTTTTTACTAGTTTTGACTCTACTCTTGAAGTGGTTAAAAAAAAAAACTGATTCCTAAATTTCCTAGGTCAAAACCTAGCTAACTTTATTATAAAGATAGAGTAGGAAAAGAAAACAAAACAAAAAAAAAAGGATTAAAGGTTTTACGGGAGTATTTCCCAGCAAAACCAACAAAAACTTCTCCCAAGCACTATTCATCATCTTCTCCAAAAAAAAAAGAACAAAAAAAAAAACTTCTTTCTATTTCTATTTCTTTTTTTGTTGATTCAATACCCTAAATTCACGAATTTTGTTCAACTTTCTTCACAATTCAACCTTTCTTCATCTATCTTTTATAATACTTAGATATTGAGAGTATTTCAAAGAGGGAAAATTTGGGTTTTACTTTGGACGATTTTGGGACGAACTTCGGATCGAAAGTGCGATTTTCGGGTCTCTTATTGTGTAATTTTATCTTCCCTTAATCAAGTAAGTTATAATCTTAAGTTTTATTTCGTATTTGGTGATTGATTTCCAGAATTTGGGGTTTTACAAATTATGGTTCATAACAAATCGAATTGGGGGAAAGTTATGTCATGTGAAATTTGTTTAATTGGCTATTGTATAATGGTTATTCGAGTTGATGAAAATGTTTTCGAGTTTAGATTTCAAAGTTTATCGCCTTCAAAATTTAATCTGAATTATTAGTCATATGTTATAGTTGTTCGATTAATAAAAGATGTTTTGTTTAATTTTGCTCAGAATCTTGATTTATAATTGTTAGTTTACTCTTATAGCTATATTCGAGTGCTTCTTGATGCTATGTGGTACTGCAAGTTTGGGCAAAATCATTATGTTGTTGCTCTGTTTTCATCATTGCTTGGTTCCTGATCGTGAACGTATGTAGTGTAATTGTCAATGTAATATGAAGAACATGAATGTAAGGGAGCTTTTGGTTAGTTGCAGTAGTATGTTAGTGGTGCACATGTATTAGTGTGTTGTTGTAGCCTAAGCTATTTTAGTATTATTATTATTGTTGGTGGCTATTACTTGGGAAGAAGTCACATACAACTTGATTTCTGTGTGTAATAAGCAAAGCTTTTAATTTTCAATTACTAGTGATCATGATGCAGATTGTATTGTTGTGCTAAGAGTGTATATTTCGTGTTGCTTTGGTTTTTAACTTTACTTATAGTGTTTATATAACAATATCGTAAATTCTGCCCTTGAACTATATAGAGTCGAGTCAATGTTAGGTATAACGCAAGTGACTTATACTTTGTTATTATATGTGTGTTGTAGATCACGGGTTTATAGAGGAATCTTTTTGAGTTGTGGTTAAGTATCTTTGACTGTTATTGCTGATAAGGTAAGATTTCTTACTGTGCTTGTACACATGAGTTGAGAAACTGTTTTATAATGTTTGGAAATTTATTTTTAGGATGAGATGTTTTATGAAATTTATACGTTGAGATTTAAATGGTTTTCGATATTTATATTGAAAGAGTTTATGAGATTATTCATGAGATTTATATTAAAAGGAGGAAGTTCCTCAATGTTACCAAGTTGAGATTTTGAAAGGAGGAAGTTCCTCACCCTTACGAGGGTTTATAGAGTTTTATTGTGGGGTTGCCGGTAAGCGGTATTCTCCGAGTTTGGAGTATGTTGAGTTAACAGTGTCTCAACAATATATTTTAGTAGTTGGGTGTATGTTGATCAATACACTTGCCATTAGTCTTCCTTCTTGGTACGTTATCAAGTTAGGGGTATGCATACTAGGGACTTTGGTGTTTACCTTGTCTAGTGAGCCTAGCTAGCTCATTGGATTTTATACACTTCCTACTCACAGATTACGAAATGATATTTGAAAGTTTTACAGAGTAGTTCAGAAAGAAAGAAAGATGTTATTAGAAAGTTAATTTTATATATATAATTTGTACACCTTTTAAATGAATTTGTAAGATATTCCTATATATCTTACCTGCACATTGAATAGTTTTGTTTTATTTCAGTATTAAATCTTGCTCAGCCTTTGGCTGATATTACAGTGTTTAATGTGCAGGGACTTGAAGATAGTTACTCCAGTTGGGTTAAAGAGTGCGTTGGATCCCTTTTGATTTAATAAGACTTTAAAAAGACTTCCGCTGTTATTCATTTATAAGATTTATGTTCTGGTTTGTAATAATTAATTTACATTCTATTTAGTTGGTCTGTAATAATTAGTTAAAACTTATTGTTTATTGTTTTAGTTAGAACCATTAGCCTTGCGGTTATTATTAATAATTATCGCGGCGTAGCACCTTTGGATTTTCGAGTTTATTTTTATTAAGTTGATTTTAGAAGTATTGGAAATTCAGGGTTGTTACAGTTGGTATCAGAGCTTTAGGTTACTAAGATGTCCTTAAGACGACTTTAAACAAGAATAGGTAAATAAATTTATAAAAAAAAAAATGAAAAGCCGTTGTGAGGAAGTGATATGGGAAGACAAGGAATTATACTATTATGAGCTGATGATATATACTTCTCTTTCATGTTCTTGCTTGATTCATTTATTTTATTTTCTCTTCCTTCTTTTGTTAAGAATTATTTGGTAAGGGTGAATCATTTTTGGTTTATCTTTGTTTCGATTGTGTTTTTAAGATGATGCGTAGACACGCGCGTGCCAGAAATCAAGTCGAATCGTATGATGCGTGGGATAGCTCAATCCACTCGAGCCTTAACTGTGCTATGGAGAAACTTGCTGAGGCTCAAGCTGCTGCTCTTAATACTCCGTTACTCCTGCTGCTAGCAATGTTAGTTCAAAAACTGCTGTGATTTCTAAGGCAATTGACCAGAAGAAACCTTCTTCTTTTGATGGAAAGGGTGACCCTACCAAGATGGAGAACTGGATTAGAGAATTTGACAAAATTTTTACCACTCTCCAAGTCCCAATGAGATGAGGGTTGATGCTGCTGCCTATTATCTGGTTGAGGATGCTGATATTTGGTGGACTCATAACAAGTTTGATCTGACTACTAAGGTGACTTGGATGAGGAGGAGAAGAGCTCATGGAAGAGAGAGAGTTTGGTTGGACTGAGTTCAAGAAGGCGATTCGTGATGAGTTCTTTCCAGCCCATATGAGGAAGAGAAAGAGGACGGAGTTTAATGATCTCGTGCAGGGAGATATGACCGTTCATGAGTTCTATGTGAAATTCCAGGAGTTGGCTCGTTTCGTAAGGGGTTAGTTCCTGATGAGCAGGAGAGAGCTGTGAAATTCGAGGAGAAGTTAGACCTCGATCTTCATTCTAGGATGGGAGCTGGTGAGTATGCCACAGTGAAGGAGGTGTATACTCGTGCTTGTAATGCTGAGAGGATTGAGGAAAAGAGACTAGCTGCAAAGAAGTTGAAATCCACTCCAGCAGGGTCTACTCAGGCACAGAAAAGGGTGAACATCTGGTTCACTGGTTACAACAAAGGCAGAGGGGGTTTCAATAAAAATCGAAACTTTGGGAACCGTGATTCTGGTGGTAACTATAACAAGGGAGTTTCAGTCAGCAGTATTCAAAGGACAACCAGAACTCCACTCCTTCCCGTAGCCAGCCCCAAGGTCAGATTCAGAGGACTGATCGGATTTTCTATTGCAAACGTTGTAGTGAGAACCACCCTGGCAAGGATTGTGATGGTAATTTGGTGGAGTGTAATCACTGAGGAAAGGGCATTGTGCTTATGAATGTTTTAGTAATCCTAGATCGAGGAACTTCAAGCCTGAGATGAGTTCGAGGAATGGGGCACAAGCAGATAAGAGCCCCAGAATGGTAACAACAGTCGCCTGCTCTTTCTACACCAGGGAATGCTGCACCTAATCGCAATGGAGGGACTGCAAATGCTACTCAGGGCATAGAGGTGATGTGAGGAGGAACACTGGGCAGGTTCATGTGATGAACCAGACTGAGGCAAACACCAAGGGCAACGTGGTCACTGGTACTTTTTCTATTCATTCGATGTCCGTTTATGTGCTATTTGATTCTGGTGCTTCTCATTCTTTTGTGTCTGAACTTCTTGTGAAAAAGTTAGGGTTAGAGAACTCTAGGACTTGTGATGTAGACATCTCTATTCCTTCTGGTGTGATCATAACTTGTAATAATTTGTATCCAGATGTCCCTATTATGTGTGGTAGTACCACCCTAGTAACTGATTTGATAGCTTTTCCTTTGCATGATTTTGATGTAATTCTAGGGATGGATTGGCTTAGTAGGCATAAAGCCAAGATAGATTGTGAGAAACAAAAGGTGTCTGTAGTTGGTCCTAGTGGAGTCCATGAGTTTTATAGAGGGTCTTCTTTGAAAATCATTTCTGCTTGACTCTAAAATCCTATTTGAGGAAGGGTTGTCCTATGTACTTGTGCCATGTTCACGACACTAGTAAGGAAGAGCCACGTGTTGAGGATGTTCGTATTGCTATGAGTTTGTGATGTTTTTCCTGATGATATTCCTGGCATGCCTCCGAGACGTGATGTTGAGTTCAGTGTTGACTTGATGCCTGGAACTGGACCTATTTCTAAGCCTCCTATAGAATGGCGCCTGCTGAAATGAAAGAACTTAAGGCTCAATTAGAAGAGTTGCTTGATAAGGGCTACATTCGGCCTAGTGTATCCCCATGGGGTGCACCTGTTTTATTTGTGAAGAAGAAAGATGGGAGTCTTCGTTTGTGTATTGATTATAGAGAGCTCAATAATGTTACAGTGAAGAATAAGTACCCCTTGCCAAGAATAGATGATTTGTTTGATCAGTTGGTGGGAGCTGGAGTTTTCTCGAAGATTGATCTGAGATCTGGATACCATCAACTTCGTATTGCAGAGAATGATATTCCTAAGACAGCTTTCAGAACTCGCTATGGGCACTATGAGTTTACTGTTATGCCCTTTGGGTTGACTAATGCTCCAGCAGTGTTCATGGACTTGATGAATCGAGTCTTCAGGCCGTACCTGGATAAGTTTGTGGTGGTGTTCATAGATGATATACTGATTTATCTCAAAGGATGCTAGTGAGCATGAAGAGCATCTTCGCACTGTTCTGCAGGTCTTGAGGGAGAATAAGTTGTATGCTAAGTTCTCCAAGTGCGAATTCTGGCTGGAGAAAGTTGCTTTTCTTGGTCATATCATTTCTAGGGAGGGTGTCTCAGTTGATCCATCAAAGATCCAAGCTGTTTCAGAATGGCCTACTCCAAAGAGTGTGACTGAGATTCGCAGTTTCCTTGGCTTGGCAGGTTATTATAGGAGGTTTGTGAAGGACTTCTCGAAAATAGCTCGGCCGTTGACTGCATTAATGAGGAAGGATACTAGGTATCGTTGGGATGATGATTGTGAGAAGGCATTCCAGATTTTGAAGGAGCGTCTCACCACAGCTCCTGTGTTGACTTACCTGATGGTAACCTTGAGTACGAAGTGTTCACAGATGCTTCGAAGAATGGCTTGGTTGTGTGCTTATGCAGGATAAAAAGGTTGTTGCTTACGCTTCTAGGCAACTGAAGAACCATGAGTTGAATTATCCGACGCATGATCTAGAATTGGCAGCTGTTGTTTTTGCACTTAAGATCTGGCGTCATTATCTGCTTGGCACATCATTCAAGATATTTTCAGACATAGAGTCTGAAATACATCTTCACTCAGAGAGAGCTGAACATGAGGCAGAGGAGATGGTTAGAGCTGATCAAGGATTATGATATGGAGATTCAATACCATGAGGGTAAGGCTAACGTTGTTGCAGATGCACTTAGTAGGAAATCCTCTCACTGTTTGCAGACCATGCGTTCGAGGAATCGTCTTCGAGAGGAGTTTCAAAATCTTGATGTGGAGATAGTGCAGTTGGGAGCTCAGCTTAACTTCACTTATGATTCAGTCCACTTTGTATGATGAGATCAAGAAAGCTCAAGTACATGATCAATTTTTAAGGACAAGCAAGCTAATGAGCCTGTCAATTTTACAGTGGCTGAGGATGGTAGCGTGAGATTCAAAGGAGATGGTGTGTTCCTAATGTTCCTGAGTTGAAGGAAAAGATCTTAGGAGAAGCTCATTCAGCACAATATTCAGTTCATCCTGGAGGGGATAAGATGTACAAGGATCTTAAGCAGACTTTTTGGTGGCCGCATATGAAGACGGATGTTGCTAAGTATGTCTCGAGATGCTTGACTTGTCAGAAGGTCAAGAGTGAGCACAAGAGGCCTCAGGGGATGATTCAACCTTTAGAGGTTCCTACATGGAAATGGGACTCGATCTCCATGGATTTCGTTTGTGGACTTCCGAGGACACCAAAAGGGAATAATATGATTTGGGTTATTGTGGATCGTCTTACCAAATCTGCTCATTTCGTTCCCATGAAAGATACTTGGAAGCATGAACGATTGGCTAGTGCTTATAGAGAGCACGTGATCAGACTTCATGGTGTTCCGAGTGATATTGTTTCGGACAGAGATCGCAGATTCTTGTCTAACTTTTGGCAGAAGCTTCAAGAAGCTTTGGGGACTAAGTTGAAGATGAGTACAGCTTTTCATCCTGCTACAGATGGTCAGACGGAGCGTACTATTCAAACATTGGAAGATATGTTGAGAGCTTGCGCCTTAGAGTTTCAGGGATCTTGGGAGGATAAGCTTGATTTGATTGAGTTCTCATATAATAACAGTTATCATTCTACCATTCAGATGGCACCATTTGAAGCTTTGTATGGTAGGCGTTGTCGTACTCCTTTGTGTTGGAGTGATATTGGTGAGTCGGTTGTGATTGGTCCAGAGATGATTCAGGAGACTATTGAGCAGGTCAAGCTCATCCAGCAGAAAATGAAGGCGGCACAAAGATAGACAGAAGAGCTATGGTGATAAGCATCGTCGCCATGAGGAGTTTCAGGTGGAGAGAAGGTGTTGCTTAGGGTCTCTCCTATGAAAGGAGTTATGAGATTTGGGAAGAAGGGTAAGTTGAGCCCTAAGTTCATTGGTCCGTATGAGATTCTGGAGAGAATAGGAGAGGTGGCTTATAGATTGGCATTACCGCCAGGCGTTGATCGTGCGCATAACGTGTTCCATGTTTCTCAGTTGCGGCGATACATTAGTGACCCTTCGCATGTGCTACAGCCAGAGACTCTCCAGTTAGATGATAACATGACTTATGAGGAGTTTCCGGTTCAAATTCTAGATCATAAAGTTCGAAAGACTCGCAAGGGTGAGACAAAGATCGTGAAGGTGCTGTGGTCAAACCACAACTCGGAGGAGTCTACTTGGGAAGCTGAGGATGCTATGCGTCTTAAGTATCCCCATCTCTTCACTCAGGTAAAATTTTAGTTACGAGGACGTAACTCTATTTTAAGGGGGGTAGAATTCATACTAATTCGTGCATATTATTATTGATGGTTTCTATATTAGTAAGTGTGAGTTTGGTCATGTGAGTTTATCTATTAATATGTGAAATGCTAGTTGAGGTTTTATACTTTAAGTGATGGTAGTTGACTAAAGTATATAGTTGACTAAAGTATAGAGTCAATGTGTTATCTTAATGTAAAGGAGTATTGGCTTGTTCTTTGGGTAATACTTTAAGTTTCGGGACGAAACTTATTTTAAGAGGGGTAGATTGTAACACCCCGTATTTTTATTCCCGTTTAATAATTATTTGTATGAATTTATTTGATGAAAATAATTTTAGATTTCTTTTATTAAAAATATTTTTTTACTAGTTTTGACTCTACTCTTGAAGTGGTTAAAAAAAAAAACTGATTCCTAAATTTCCTAGGTCAAAACCTAGCTAACTTTATTATAAAGATAGAGTAGGAAAAAAAAAAAAAAAAAAAAAAAGGATTAAAGGTTTTACGGGAGTATTTCCCAGCAAAACCAACAAAAACTTCTCCCAAGCACTATTCATCATCTTCTCCAAAAAAAAAAGAACAAAAAAAAAAACTTCTTTCTATTTCTATTTCTTTTTTTGTTGATTCAATACCCTAAATTCACGAATTTTGTTCAACTTTCTTCACAATTCAACCTTTCTTCATCTATCTTTTATAATACTTAGATATTGAGAGTATTTCAAAGAGGGAAAATTTGGGTTTTACTTTGGACGATTTTGGGACGAACTTCGGATCGAAAGTGCGATTTTCGGGTCTCTTATTGTGTAATTTTATCTTCCCTTAATCAAGTAAGTTATAATCTTAAGTTTTATTTCGTATTTGGTGATTGATTTTCAGAATTTGGGGTTTTACAAATTATGGTTCATAACAAATCGAATTGGGGGAAAGTTATGTCATGTGAAATTTGTTTAATTGGCTATTGTATAATGGTTATTCGAGTTGATGAAAATGTTTTCGAGTTTAGATTTCAAAGTTTATCGCCTTCAAAATTTAATCTGAATTATTAGTCATATGTTATAGTTGTTCGATTAATAAAAGATGTTTTGTTTAATTTTGCTCAGAATCTTGATTTATAATTGTTAGTTTACTCTTATAGCTATATTCGAGTGCTTCTTGATGCTATGTGGTACTGCAAGTTTGGGCAAAATCATTATGTTGTTGCTCTGTTTTCATCATTGCTTGGTTCCTGATCGTGAACGTATGTAGTGTAATTGTCAATGTAATATGAAGAACATGAATGTAAGGGAGCTTTTGGTTAGTTGCAGTAGTATGTTAGTGGTGCACATGTATTAGTGTGTTGTTGTAGCCTAAGCTATTTTAGTATTATTATTATTGTTGGTGGCTATTACTTGGGAAGAAGTCACATACAACTTGATTTCTGTGTGTAATAAGCAAAGCTTTTAATTTTCAATTACTAGTGATCATGATGCAGATTGTATTGTTGTGCTAAGAGTGTATATTTCGTGTTGCTTTGGTTTTTAACTTTACTTATAGTGTTTATATAACAATATCGTAAATTCTGCCTTGAACTATATAGAGTCGAGTCAATGTTAGGTATAACGCAAGTGACTTATACTTTGTTATTATATGTGTGTTTGTAGATCACGGGTTTATAGAGGAATCTTTTTGAGTTGTGGTTAAGTATCTTTGACTGTTATTGCTGATAAGGTAAGATTTCTTACTGTGCTTGTACACATGAGTTGAGAAACTGTTTTATAATGTTTGGAAATTTATTTTTAGGATGAGATTGTTTTATGAAATTTATACGTTGAGATTTAAATGGTTTTCGATATTTATATTGAAAGAGTTTATGAGATTATTCATGAGATTTATATTAAAAGGAGGAAGTTCCTCAATGTTACCAAGTTGAGATTTTGAAAGGAGGAAGTTACTCACCCTTACGAGGGTTTATAGAGTTTTATTGTGGGGTTGCCGGTAAGCGGTATTCTCCGAGTTTGGGAGTATGTTGAGTTAACAGTGTCTCAACAATATATTTTAGTAGTTGGGTGTATGTTGATCAATACACTTGCCATTAGTCTTCCTTCTTGGTACGTTATCAAGTTAGGGGTATGCATACTAGGGACTTTGGTGTTTACCTTGTCTAGTGAGCCTAGCTAGCTCATTGGATTTTTATATACTTCCTACTCACAGATTACGAAATTATATTTGAAAGTTTTACAGAGTAGTTCAGAAAGAAAGAAAGATGCTTATTAGAAAGTTAATTTTATATATATAATTTGTACACCTTTTAAATGAATTTGTAAGATATTCCTATATATCTTACCTGCACATTGAATAGTTTTGTTTTATTTCAGTATTAAATCTTGCTCAGCCTTTGGCTGATATTACAGTGTTTAATGTGCAGGGACTTGAAGATAGTTAACTCCAGTTGGGTTAAAGAGTGCGTTGGATCCTTTTGATTTAATAGGACTTTTAAAAAGACTTCCGCTGTTATTCATTTATAAGATTTATGTTCTGGTTTGTAATAATTAATTTACATTCTATTTAGTTGGTCTGTAATAATTAGTTAAAACTTATTGTTTATTGTTTTAGTTAGAACCATTAGCCTTGCGGTTATTATTAATAATTATCGCGGCGTAGCACCTTTGGATTTTCGAGTTTATTTATATTAAGTTGATTTTAGAAGTATTGGAAATTCAGGGTTGTTACACTTAACTTATGAGTGATACTTTTTTTTTCTCCTTGATGTCAGAAATAGGATCATGCAATGGAAGCTTATATCAATTTTGTGAGAGTAGGTTGACGGTCCATTCAAAAGCACTTTAGAAACATGTGAAATAATACAACGAAGCAATAAGTGTCAGTTTAGAGAACTCTCTATAATTGTTACATTTAATTTTTAAATTGCACTTCAAACAACCACCAATTAATTGTGGATGTACACCTTACTTTTGTGCTTTGCCCCATGCACTCAAAACAACAAGTACCATTTGGAATAATTACTTTACAATCATCTTGTTAATTGAAACAAACGTAATTCGAATAAGTACGCTATTTCGGAGTGGCGCGCACGTAGGCACGCAGTTAAAACATCATGTTCACATCCTTGTTTCTATGTGCAACTACCCACTGTTAGCATTAACTTTCATAAACAGAGTGCTGCAATGGAGTATACTCTATATCTTGCGAGAATAGATTGTAGATTCGCTTTAAAAACACTCCAATGGCACGCGCAAAAGCTCCAAGTTACCAACAAGTTTTGAATCAAAGTTGTTAACTTAACTATTAGAATTTCACTTGAAATAAATAAACTTATTATGTATTTCTTTTGCAAATGAAAGTTATGAGGAAAAAACCGTTTTTTGCAAATCGTTATTAATTGATTTGCCTAATGCACTTAATACACCTTCTGTATGTACCACCTTTTGGAAATACGTGATAAACAAATATTTTACTACTCAATAATAGCAAACTACAAATATCACAAGATAATTTGTAAAAATTCAAAAAATCTTAAAGGACAAGAAGAAGGAAGGAAAGGAAAGAGAGGCGAATAATGTTGTATTTGACGCTATAAAACAAAACATAACAACCAAGAAAGAGGGAGGACAAAGAGAGAGGACACTCCAAAGATCTTCTATAGTCGCAAAAACACATATCAGAAGAAGGATAAAGATCGAGAAACAGACATATAGGAAGAAGGATAAAGATCAAGAGGTAGGAACGTAGGTTTGGGATTCTGATAGTTTAATGTATGCATCACACATGCACTCGCACGTACTCGCACGCGTGCGCGCACGCATACATCACTAATAATATCTAATATAGTAGAAAGCATCAAATATCTTCTTTTTTTAATAGAGAAAAAGCATCAAGTATCTTAGCATATAGCTTGACATTCAATATACTAATTATATTTAACTTTATTCGAATATTACAAATACAACATTCTTGGATCATTGCTGCCTATGAACAATATGAAGTGCTTTTCAAAATGCCAGCCGAACATATTAGCAATTTATCGACTAATGAAGCACTCTTGCACTTAACACTTTTTCTTACTTTGCACACATACTCATACTTGATTTAAATGTACATTGATCTAATTCCTCGACTATTTGCATCCTCTTGCTAGGCCTTTACCAACATTTTTTGTGAACTAATGACAACAAGGTACTTGATGCACATCACAACAACTGCATCAATTTCCAGAAATAGGGTGCTGCAGTGGGGAGCCCACTATCTACAGGAATAAATTATAGCTCCGTTTCAACACCACTTCAAAGGCACGCGAGAAACCTACAAGTTAACACCAACTTTTAAATCAAAGTTGTTACATTAGCTATTGGATTGTACTTCAAATAAACTTAATTATGTATTCTCTTTTCAAATGAAATTAACGAGTAAATAAATTGTGTTTGCACACCGTACTTCATTGGTTTGCCTGATGCAACTAATACAACGTGTGTACTCAGTGTCTGTTTGGAATACGTGCTAAATAGATATTTCACCATTTAAGGCTAACGGATTACAAATATCACAATTATACTATTTTGGGGCGCCGTGCGCGTAGGCGCGCGGAGCAACAACTAGTCTTAACAAAGAGAGAAGTACTAAAGAAGAAAGAAAAAAACCCGTCAAAACAAAAAATAGGACACACAAACAAAAGAAGAAGTCTCTAACCCTAACCCTCGATTACAATTTACAATTTTCTCTCTCTAGATTCATCTATTTCAGCCTTTTCATCGAAATTAAAAGTTGAATACGCAATTTCGAATTTCCAGCATCAAATTCCTTCATCGAATTTGCGGAACAGATAATACGAGTGAGAGAAGAAGATTGCGCGCAAATTAAACTGTTTCTACGAGATCGGAAACTTCGATCTTCTATATATTTGAAGGTTTGTTTGATATTAATTTTGATTTTGAGTTTTAAGGTCATAAATTTTGATCTTACACAGATTTTAGTAAGAATTCATTTTTTTTTGGTAAGTTCGAAAAATTAAAAATTCTGGGGGCTCAGTTGAACTCACTGAATCTTCAATAATACGCCAATGTGAAGTACTGTGTACTGTGTATGTAGTTTAGCAGATGATTTTTGGTGTAAGGAAATTAGGGTTTTTTTTACATATTTGTGAGGTTTGATTTTCAATGGTAAAAATTTGTTTGAATTGTTCATCAGGAATTGATTTATTATGTGTTTTTATGCATACATTAGCGAAGGAGGGACCAAGAGTCTGATGATCGTCGAAATTTAACTTATAGTTTAGGGATTGCTCTTGAGATTTTATGCAAATGCTTCTTTGTGCTATATGTTGGGACTAATATAGAAATGGTATGGAAATTTTGTGGAAGTGTCCTGTGTTCAAATTATTGAGTTATGCAAAATTACTTATCGTTTGTGTTTATCTCTTTAAATTGCTGTGTTGACTTGTAAATTTAATTTTAGGGTTTAGGAATTTTGAATCTTTTGAGAGTTTAGAAGTTAGAAATCAGTAGCATTGACTTGAGTTGATGGTGAAGTGTGTAGGAATATATTGTTGATATATCAGGATTCAGGAATAATTAGCAATAGCCCGATCTTGTGATTTTGCTTTTCTGCGATTATACATGGCAATTGCTTCTCTAATACTCGGATACGTTGCTTCTTTAACCCCTAAACCCTTTCCCTTTCCTTTGATTAGTTTTTCTTGTGTCCATATGGCAATGCTAGTCATGCTGCATTGCTGTGCTTGGGCCCAAATCTGGCTTGCTTGACACCAATGTAATATATATTAGAATATCTCGATTGACTAAAATATATAATTTTTTTCATTAAAATGATGTTGTTACTTTTATTATGGGTTTTTGGCAATACTTATTCTTAATTGTTATATCTATCCATTAAATATAGTCTTTCATTTTTTTAAAATGGTATTGATTTGTAAGTTATGACAGAATATAACTTTTGTTCGCTGCTAAGAGTGCTGAGTTTTTATACTTTTTGCTTGTCTTTCATGGTTCTTACGGAGTTACAGCTATCTATAGCATTTTTTCTATTTTTGGCTATACTTTTCTCTCTCTTTTCTACAATCTTCATCTTTGTTATTCTCTTTGCCATTGCTCCTTGTGCCACATGGATGAGATCTTGTGCCCTAGGTTGATTTTTATTAGAAATTAGTATCGAACTTCATTTCCCCCCCCCCCCCCCTTCATTTTGAAGCTTTGACCGAACAAACTAGTGAGGAGGTAGATAATTTTCCCCTATAGTAAAGTGGAAGCCAAGTATGTCAGCTGCATTAGTTTAGATTTGGTTTTTTTTCGACTTTGTTTTATTTATTTATTTTGTGTGAAAAAAAGTAAATCCTAAAGGTGCATTGCTACACTCTTTATATTAGATATGTATATCTAATGTTTCATGCAAATGATTTAAGCGCCTATTTAATATTCTTGTGTAGAAAATTCCATTGTACTCTGACGACTCTGATGGCTTTCTTACTTGCGTGATGATATATACTGTAGTCATGTACATATGAATTCTATTCTTTCTGTAAAGCTGTTCATGGAGCTTTTGTTTTTATCTATATTATGTGATAGGTTGGATGACCTTGCAATTGGCACCTAGCTATGGCATCAAGTACGGTAACTGGAGACAGAAGGTATGATAGGCATCTATATATATATCTATATCCATATATATGTAGAAGTATATTATTTATATTCTTATTCATATATCTATTAGAACTTTATGCATGGACATATGTATAGGTCAACATCTAGATTTTGGCTTCATCTAGATTTTAGAAATGGCGTACCAGACACTCGGACCCATACCTGTATTGGGTACTCGCACCCGTGTCTATGTAACATAGGTAGCAATATCCTGTCCCTTTGTGCACTATTAGTTCGGTTGATAGTTTGAAAGGTTTGTGTAAATGTGAATTAAAAGGAGTGTAAGTCAGCCAATCCCATGGTTTTATTTTGTATCTTGATCAATCAGAGATAGTTGGTATGAATGTCGTATATGGACTAAGTCAGGAGTTGGCTCTGCTGTTAGTTTGTGGTGAGATCTGTGTACACAATGTCGTTTATGTTAGTCCGGGAAGTGGCTCAGAGGCTTTAAGGTTAGATTAAGGTTATTTCAACAGGGTTTCTCTTGCATATGCATCATTTTCTTGACTTGCAGAATGTGAAGTAGTACATATACCTAATAGAACTGCTTATTACTATGACTTGCTACTCAGATTGGCTTCTACAAGAAGAGGGGGCATGACTGTCTTGGGAAAAGTTGCTGTTCCGAAGCCTATAAATTTACCTAGTCAAAGGTTCTTGTCTCCTGATCTCGTCTTTAGAGTGCCTACTTGGCTACTTGATCTTCTCAAATTTTCTTATGTTTATATTTGAATGGTCAAGGTTGGAGAATCATGGTTTGGACCCCAATGTTGAAATTGTTCCCAAGTAAGTAGTTTTAGCTGTATTTACTCATATTTTCTGATTTATCATCTCTCTGCTCTCATGCTTTAATTTCAAGTTCAAGCAACAAGTCTGACGGAGCTTTATCTGCTACAAAAATACAGGGGTACTCTCAGTTGGGGGAGCCGGCCATCATCAGCTGGATCAAATGCATGGGGTACCTCTGCATTGTCACCAACTACCGATGGTAGTAGTTCCTCACCCAGTCACTTGCTAGGTCGTCCTTCTTCAGGCGGTGGCACTCGACCTTCAACTGCTGGGAGTGACAGAGCTCATGATTCTAATGTCAATGTCTGGGGTTCGAATTCAAGGCCGTCATCAGCCTCAGGGGTTTTGGCATCCAATCATGCTTCAGCAGCATCATCACGCCCTCGCAGTGCTGATAATAGACCTGGTAGCTCGCATTTATCTCGTTTTGCTGAACCTGCACCAGAAGGATCTGGGGTGTGGGGTGCAACAGGAGCTGCAGAACGAATGGTATGCTTATTTAACAAACTTCCCTACATGAACTGTTTTTATGAAAAGAGAATGCATAAATCAGATAGTTGTGGTGTGTTTCAACATAGTTATGTTAACTCAAAAAGTTAATCGCTTCTTGATGATTGCATTATTTTTGCTTCTTGTTGGGCCTCCAGTTGCTCTTGATATTATTGGTTTTTGTGCGGTAACCTGATTGTTTTCTTATGTGTTTTGATATGCAGGGGGTTGTTTCCTCTGCAAAGGACGGGTTCTCCTTGAGTACTGGAGATTTTCCAACGCTTGGTTCAGAGAAAGATGAATCTAAAATGAACATGGAGCCCTTAGGTGCTCATGCTTGCTTGTAGAAACTTTACGCGCAATTCTTATTTGATATAGCTAGCTAACTCTTCCTGGGTTATTGCCTGTCTTTTTACCTCTATTGCTTCTAGGAAGGGAATTTAGGTTTCTCTTCTTGTTCTGTTTAATTCTGCCTTTTTTTCAAAATGCAAAGAAATTATTCAAGTGTAGCTAGTGCTAAACTGGGTGGTGGGTGTATCCTGTTGGTAGTTGCAAGAGGTCGTCACTTCCCCCCCCCCCCCCCCCCCCCCCCCCCCCCCCCCCCCCCCCCCCCCCCCCCCCCCCCCCCCCCCCCCCCCTAATTAATCCATAACTTCTTTAACTATTTTTCTTTATGTCTTTCCTTTCTGCATCTCTCTTATCCATCATTTGGTTGGTGCAAGAATAATCATTCAGTTGATTTCTAGCCAAATTAACTCTAATAGCTAGTTGTCAGTTGTTATAATTTCAAGAAACTAATCTATTTTTATCTAAACAAATTCTGCCTTAAAGTATGTTTTTACTTGTAATTTTGAATACTATTTTCTAATTGGTGATCCGCAATTTACTTACGGTTTATATCATATGGGACAGATCATGCTTCTCACGGACGTCCTGGCTCTTCTGGTGGAGTGAGAACCATGGCAGATAGTAGAGGGATTGCCCATGGTGGTTAGTTAATTTGCATATATTTTATTTCTTATGTTGGCCCATCTTATGTGTTACTTGCTTTGGTCTTATCAACTACCTTTCGGATAAAGTAATGTCTGTTCTACTTTTTCCCTTTCATCTCAGATGATGTTTTCAGAAACTCAGATGTTAAAGGTAATTCTTGGAGGAAAGATAGTCCTCCATTTGTTGAAGATGGGCCTCGACCTAGCATGGAAAGGTGGCATGGAGAACCTCACCTGCATCCAAATCCTAACATGGCTCCTCCTCATTACGAATCTTGGCGTGGTGCCCAACCAGTTAACCCTCCTGGCGGTGTTTGGTATAGGGGGCCTCCTGGTCCTCCTTATGGTGGCCCTGTACCTCCTGGTGGCTTCCCTATGGAGCCATTTCCTTATTATCACCCTCAGGTTCCGGCTCCTGGTCTGGGGAGCTCTCAGCCACTTCCTCCCGGTGCTGGCCATCATGGACATCATCCTAATAATGGGGATAGGCCACATATGCCTCATGTCCCACACTTGCATCCCGGTATGCCTATGAGGCCTGGGTTTTATCCCGGCCCTGTTCCTTACGATGGTTATTACAGACCTCCAATGGGATTTTGTAATCCCAATGAAAGAGATTTGCCATTTATGGGAATGCCAGTTGGACCTCCTGTTTATGGTAGACATGCAAACCAGAATGCTCCTGATCTTAATAATGCCCATCCCAGATCACGGGAAGGCAGAGGGCCGGAGCAAGTAGAGCCTGGTCCTCCACATGATCCTCGTGGACACTACAAGGTCTTAGGGAACCCGAGTGATGGTTGGAATCCGAATGATGAAGAGAAGTGGGGACATAGAGTGACTAACAGTGGATTAGTTCGTGAGAAGGGGATTCTATCGAGGACACCGCTGCAGGAGAATGCCTGGGAAGATGATTACAAGAAGAATGAGGATATTCATTATGGCAAAAGTACAAGCATAGAAGTTTCTTCTCATTCATCTGATAAGAAATTTGCCTCTAATATTCATTCTAATATGAAGTTTCCTGAACGTTTGAGCAATATAGATGAAGCTCAGATGAGTCCTGCTATGGATGATGTAGCTCCTCCTCAAGATCATTCTTTGATACAAAAGATAGAAGGTTTAAATGCCAAGGCACGTGCAACTGGTGAGAAACAGGAGGGTTTCCATATTGAGGATTCAAATGATAGGGTACAAATGGTTGATGCCAAGAATCATCGATACGTAAATGAAGCTAATTCTGATGTTGTTCTGGAACGTCATTTTCCTACCGGAGTCCTTGTCCCCGTGTCCCGTTATAATGATGTTTCTGCTGCTGATAGAAGTCAAGAATCAGCAACTGCCAGCATGACAGCCGCCCCCAGGTTTTGCTGCGTTTTGCATGCATTCCTGAATTATAGTCTTGTTTTTGCTTGTCTGATTTTTAGTTTACAGGAGACCTGTACGCGGAGCACAAAGTAGAGGCAATCCTCATGCAAAAGGAAGGTTTAGTGGGCAGGAGGCTGAGGGATGGGGAATGAAATCTGATTCTCAATCCATGCTGGAAGCCAGTTCCAGATCTACTAATAATGATCAAGTAGAAGAACACAATGCAGCTGCTCAGACTGCGGAATTGTCGCGAACTAATGTTCAGGGGAAAGATGATGGAGAATCTGTTGTGTCAAGTATTGATGCTAGTGACATGCAGGTGCCTGATAATATTTACATTAATATCTTTGTTTTAAATGCCTTTCAAAGCACTCAGCCTCTCTAATGTGCTGGTGATTTGTATATTTTAGCGTGCTAAAATGAGAGAAATAGCAAAGCAACGTGCAATTCAGTTACAAAAGGAAGAGGAAGAACGAGTAAGAGAACAGAAGGCAAAGGCACGTGCCAAACTTGAAGAATTGAATAGACGTGGTGCTAATCAGGGTATGGAAAATCCAAATCAGAAGGAAACCTCTGCACCACCTGGTCATGTTTCAAAGAAGCAAGATCTTTCTGGAAATCAGCCTGAACCTGGTGTGGATGCTGATCACAGCACTGGGTCAAGTTCAGCTGCTTCCAATAATATCGCTCAGAATAATGTTAAAAGTGCTAGTAAATCTCTGGATTCTGCTGTTTCTTCTAGGCATCTGGTTGCAGAGCTCAAGAGAAGTGATGATCAGGAGGATTCCTTTTCCTCTCGGAACGCATTGCCAGCAGCTGATACTAATGTTGATGATGCTGTTAGTCACAGAACTGCACCTCAAGTTCGGGAAGTTAAGCAGAAGCGAGGCCACAAACAAAGGCAAAATGTTCCTCTTGAGAAGAATCCTGTACAAGACGCAATTCCTTCTGGCAGAACAGATATGCTCAAAGATCTCAAGGTTGCAAGTTCAGCTCAAGAAGTTACTGCTAATGTTGTTGATTCAGGGGTCAGAAAAGAGCAAGCTGAGTCACCTGTTACTGCTGCTGATATACCGGTTCAAAGAAAAAGAGTTAACAAGAGTGGGAAGAACAGGCACAAGGTAGAGGAGTTATCGACGGGTGTTTCTTTGTCTGTATCCCAGTTACAGGGTTCTGATCTTGCTCAAGCCAATCCTGAAAGTGGGGAGCAGTTTGGTTCTAGCTTGCAGGTTAATTCCATCTCTATGCAGTTGTCAGTAGATCCAAAAGATGCTATTCAATCCTCTGAAAATCACTCATCATTATTACGTGAAGATACTCATGTTAGAGTGAATAATGCCTCGAAGGCTCAACATCCTCGTAAGCCTAAAAGTTCTCAAAGTAATAGGTCATCAGAAAAAACTCAAAGCAATGATGCTGTTGTTTGGGCACCAGTTCGAACGCATAATAAACTTGAGGCCCCTGATGAACCCAGCCAGAAGGCTGCTGAACCTTTAGTTTCTTCAGCAGCAGGAGATAATTTAGTGCAAAATAGTTCCAGAACAAAAAGGGCTGAGATGGAAAGATATGTTCCTAAGCCTGTCGCCAAAGAGCTGGCACAGCAAGTAAGTATTCAGCAACCTTTATCTCCTTCCATTGTTCCAGCAGAAATTGATGGAAATGGTGGAAGAGAGAAAGCTTCTCATGGCACTGAGAAGGCAGGGGCTAGTACGGATACCAAACATGTGGATAGTAAGAATAGGCATCAGAGGGCTCAGGGATCGTGGCGTCAACGTTTTTCTGCTGAATCGTCTATCACAAGTTCCCAAGACAATTCTGCCTACACTAATAAAAATATTCAAACATCTAATGGATCTCATTCAACTGTTAAGTCTGATGAATCCTTTGTGAGGGGCAAACCAACTAGACTCGATGAATTCTCAGAGAAAGGACCACAAACCAGCATATCTGATGGGTGGGAGTGTGCGAATGATTCCAGCTTGAATTCATTGGCTGCAGCCACTGGTCTAAAGGACCAGATTCCAGCTGGAAGGGGGAAAAGGCATCCATATAAGGGGCAAAAAGGCAGTGGGAATTCTCAGAATTTTGATCACAAAGATTCAAATGTTGGTTTGACTGACCTGCAATGCTCTCATGTGGACGCAAAGCGAATGGAGAAGACAGTGTCCTCAAAAGAAAACCGAGCAGCTGGTGATCGCTCTGGGTCCCATTGGCAACCCAAAACGGGCTATGTAGCTGTTAATCAGCAAGGAAACAGGTCTCGAGGGAGTCAGAATACAATTGCTGAAGACAGCAAGGCTTTGAAAAGCGAGACTGGTCCTAATGCTGGTTTACATCCTTCATCACAACGCAATCAATCTGCTCCTAAAAATCCAGTGCCAGCACCTGAAAATAAAGGTGCAGTCGAAGCAAAACCCTTTATGGTATATCAAGAAGCTAAGCGTGATAAGAGAGTTGCTTCTGTTAAAGGGCGTCCTCATTTTCCTAGTCAAGAACCAGAAGCGTCAATAGGTGACTTTGAATCGGATTCATTTGGAGCAATGGATGGACACAATGAGCAGCGTCCTTTCTCTGGAAACCGCAAAAGTTCAAATCACAGTGGTCGGTTTAATAGAGGTCATGAACCTCGTGG
Organism: Beta vulgaris subsp. vulgaris; assembly: GCF_026745355.1. Taxonomy (NCBI): domain Eukaryota; kingdom Viridiplantae; phylum Streptophyta; class Magnoliopsida; order Caryophyllales; family Amaranthaceae; genus Beta; species Beta vulgaris. The sequence goes on along the minus strand of NC_079206.1, from coordinate 62,324,451 downwards.
AGATTGGAGCTCAGGAGCCCAAGAAAATAAGCAGCATTACTTGTCTGCTAACCGAGAGAGACAGAGGCAGAATTTACACTATGAGTACCAGCCTGTGGGACCACATAATGGCAGCAGTAGATCAAATGAGTCTGGGGTGCCAACAGAGAGTCAATCTGGGGCTTCAAAATTTCGGGAGAGGGGACAGAGTAATTCAAGGCGCGGCAGGGGGAATTTTCATGGGAGGCAAAGTGGTAATGAAGATTGATATCTGAACCTCGCATCCAGGATTGATATATTTCAATCTGATTCCTACTCATTCAGAGATCTAGCCGTAACGTCATCCTCCCTCTGCAGCAGGTAATATGTTATTTCATCAAATGGATTCTTTTATGGGTTTTTCTATGGGGTGCCACTATCTTGGAAAATTCATATATACCCTCACTTTTTTCAAAACCTTTACCGTATCCTGTAAGATACCGTCATCTCTCAGTTATTAGATTCCTTTCGTGAGATGTTTGATGTGTTCTAAAATCAGTTTTTTGGGGTTTGAATTTGCTTTTACTAGCTTATAATCTGTCATTAAGAGGGGATATATATGAACTTAAACCTATTTTTCCCCGCTTTAAAACAAATGAGATAAGTACTCGTATAGTCTCTCTCTATTCAAACTTTATTAACAAACGAACTACTGTAAGTTTTTCAAAAAGGTGATGGTATCATTGAAATTTTCAATAAATAGGACACTACATAAAACAACCCTTTCTATTTTACCTAGGCTGAGTATTGAAGTTTGGTGGTTGACTGCTCACCTCGAGCAGGTCGAATGGCTGCAGATGGTGCAGAGATGAATCTTTGGGTTAGCTGAAGCTGGGAGGTGCTTTCAGAGTATTTTCGTAATGGTATTTTGCTTTGTTTGATTTTTGTTTTGAAATGTATGCACGTAACTAGGGTAGGTCATGGTCATGGATTGTTTTGCGCGGTCGCTCCGGTAACTTTCACCATTTTTGGCTAATTGCCCTTGTATGTAGTAAATCCTTATTCCTGGTGACCAAATGACTGGCAATCTCCAATATGGAAATAGAAATTGTTCTCTGATTTCTCACTTGTGTAAAAGAACATCATGTTTTTCTTTACACTTACCACTAATCTTATTATGATCCTGTTAACAACTGTTCTGTGCTCCACTAATTATAATGAATGTAAACGTTAAAGACGAGAGATATTGTTGGACCCAAATTGCTTGGGTGTTGCATTGTTTCATCAAAGAAATAAATGGGAGTCCATTTGGAGAAAAACGGAAATTTGCTCAATCCTTACGTGACTTTCCGTGGTGTACCCTCCAATTTTTACATTTAACGGATACGAATAATTTTTCTTTTTACAACGGGAAATCGTACATTAATTAAATAGGAAGCACATTTTAATGCTAATACAATCAAATCTAAACCAAGTAAACAAACCTAAAGGAGCTGTACGAGCTCTGACAATTCCTAAAAAACAAAAATAAGCAAAATCGATAAGGAGGGCATCGTTGGTCAATGCTTGAAATGGTGGAGTCAAAATGTTGATGGCTGATGGCAACGGGAAAAGTGAGTGTTGGACAACGAACAACCAACGACGAGGGTTGTAGACTCATGATCTGATTAAGAGTCACGTTCCTTTGTGACTCGGTACTCTCTTTCAAGAGTAATTCATGTTTCTCCTTGAGATAGGAGAAATACATTGGAGTTCGCGTGCTAAAAGCCCCAGATACAATTGTGGTGTCGCTTAAAGATTTGAATTTGTCGAGGCGAGTACCAGAAAGATCAATGCCAAGCTTAAAAAGAGAGCTAAATAATTCAGCTCTCGAACACACCTCCGGTTTGTTAAACCGGAAAACAAAAGTCCTAACCATAAAAAATTATCATCGCCTTGTTCACGCGCACAATCCTCTTGATTCACCGTACCCCTCATCACAAATTCCAAAAAAACCACATATTCGACTTTGTCAAATCCCCATACCTTAATTTGTTGACAGGGGCCAAGTACAACAGATCGAGCAACTCTACAACTTATTTCTACGTTGTTAAGACAAGCCACACATATTAAGAACCCAACTAACATACTAACATTTACCCTACCTAGGGGAAAAACCAACAACTAGGGGGGACAGGAAGGGGAAGCCCATAGATCCGGGGGTAAGGGGAAAGGGTAGTCCGACACAAATAGGTGAGGGGAAAGGGGAAGGGGAGCCCAACGCAACCAGAGGGGAAGGGGAATGGGAATCCCGACAAATAACAGGGGAAAACAGGAGACGGGGAAACCTAACAAACTTTAAGGAAGAGACCATGGATATGGGGGAGGGGAAACCGAGGCACTACAGGGAAAGGATACGGAAACCTAAAAACACCGGGGAAATGGGATGAGATCGACGCAACGACACGACTGTGGGGGTGGGGGAAATCAGTTGCGACACTAAGTGGTGGGGGGAAAACAACAGCAACACGACGGCGGGGGTGGGGGAAAAACAACAACGACAATACGGGGTACACGATGGCGCCACGACAGGGTGGGGAAAAGACCAGTGACACTACGAAAGTGGGGGACCTACGCAACGGCGGGGATGGGAAAACACCAATGAACCTTGCCGGAGGACACCTGGACCATAAAAGAAAAATAACGAAAAGGCTAGGCTCGACTATCGACATAAAAGGAGCCCAAGGTGGCTCACGCGGCAGTCGAGCCCGCTAGTGTTGGGGGTGTGCAGAGAGTGTGTTTAGGGTTTTGGGGTAGAGGAACTTTTAGAGAGAGAAAGTATAGTTATATTTCAAGGCTTATTGCTACCTTGTTCATATTAGTAGTTGCAACAGATTGATCCGCTCATTTGTCGATGTACCATCTTAACTATTGATATCTGTAATTATATATTAGTAAAAACTACGAAAAATTAATATGCTAAAAGTGAAATTAAAGTCAAGTTGCTGCGATTAATACGGGACAAAAGGAGTAATAATTTTTGTAGAAGGTCATAAAGAATGGAGACCTATCAAATTCGATCGTGGAAAAGATGGTGACTTAATTTTGTTTATTACATTCCTTTTTATAGCATTATTAAGTAGACATAATATTTAAAATATTAAAATTGTTGTATTTAGTTAGTAACATTTGAGTGGAATTTCCGTTGGCTTTTAATTTCAATCATGTGGTCAAATAGTCAACAAAGTGTTCTGTAAATGGCTTTTCGTTGGTTGAGAAAGCAACATTTGTTTATTATATTTATTTGTCACTAATGACTAAACAATCAATTCCAATAACTAATGGTGTTGGCGTCACCTCCTGCCTAGAGGTTATAGGTACGAGTATCACCACCTGAAAGAGAAACTCCAATTTCCCCTTCTTGACTTCTTGCAAGAGACTTCAACTTATCTATCTATGAAAAAAATAACTAATTTACCAATTTTTATAAAAATAGTTCGTCAAACCAACCAAGTAAAATAGTTAACTTGAAATTGTCAAATGTCCCTAATTTGACCATGCCGGGAAAATGTAATTTCGATTGTTGTGGGACATAATAACTGAAAAGTGTCTGATGACTTCAATTGCAGCAACTAGAAATGCTACAGTACATGCGTAAATTTCACAGAGATGATCAATCAGCTATTCTAGAAAAGGTACATTTCCTCTTCAATTTGGTTTTGGTAATCCAAAATGATTTAGAGTCGGCATGTAGACCTTTTCATTTGGTATATGCTTTTGAAAAGTGAGAAAAGATGTGCATTACCTTCATTGAAGAGACCAATTCCTGCTGCTTGATGCTACTCTGTACTCTCTATGGTCTTGAAATTATAAATAGAGAGATGAGAGTGGGGGAAAAGAACATAATAAACTTGTATCCAATCTATTCGAGATTAAACATTGTAACATACAAGGCTTAATATATGCATACACATCAAGTCTACTGACAAAAAAATGAAAAAAATAAGGAAATATAAATTGACATAGTGGGTAAATCAAGCCTTTTGACTTTTTTTTAAGAGAAAAATCAATTCATTAATAAAAAGTCATATGACATCTACAAAAGCAATCGAATATATCAAATACAAAACAAAATGAATTAAATAAAATATTCCTTCATCAAAACTAGTAAACTACTATCGTTGAATAGATCTTGCATTGTGGGGCATCTCTCGCACTTATAATTGGCATATTCAACTTTTTTGGAGGGACTGTCTGACGAATTGTTGTAGCCGCGAGGACGACATCCATCTTATTCAATTGATTTTATCCAATAAAACGAGAAGTTTTGCAATCCCATACAATCCTTTACCAATGAATCAACTTTACAATAATCCATAAATTTATATTCTAGGATAAAAAATAAAAACAAACAAAAAACAACTCAAAACCCAAACTAATCTCACAAAGGAGAATAATATATCCAATGGAATGGAATAAATTATCTCACAAAGGAGAAAAATAGATCCAATTAAATGGAAAAATAATCTCACAATGGTGGAAAAAATCCAATTGAATGGAATGAATAATCCCTCAAAGGAGAATAATAGATCCAATACAATGGAAAGAATAATCTCACAAAGGAGAATAGAAGGGATATTTATGAAAAACCCTAAAAAAAACAATAACCATCAACTTAAAGGTTGGTGGTAGCCCCAAAAGCTATGAAAAAGTTGGAGAAAACAAGAAGAGAAGAAAGGGGGGTTAGGGTTTTTTTTGGAGAAGGAGAGAGGGAGAGATCAGCTCTCTCTTAGGAACTTAAGCCTTTTGACCTTAACGAACTACCGAACAAACTTTTTATCAACTCTTCATCAATGCTAGCTTTCAGCTGGATGATCTCTCATTATATCTACAGTACTTGGGAACTTGTGCTTGTGTATAAAACCTTATCGCTTGTATTTGTTCATTTACACCCATTCCACTTCATTTTGAGTTAGAAAGAAGATTACTAGACAAAGTGCATACTTGTTCCTTTTTGGCATGTACAAATTTGTAAAGGAACATGATCTTCGGTTACATAAACTTACATTGAATTGCATTTTCCCACAATTTAACCGTCATAAATTTAGGTAACATCAACTTGGAAGACGATATTAGTGGTTCAATCAGTGTCAATGTTTTACTAACTTTCATAAAAAAAAAAAAATTAAAAAAAATCTAGTTTTTACGATTTGATTCAGTGCCTTAATATCTATTAGTGTTTCTTAATTATATTAGTTCAATGATAGGAAAACACCATTCTGACCTTTGATCTTAAATGGAGATCAAAATTTTGTGATCAGTTGAGTAAAGTAATAGGAGCATACTTGAACTCTTGAAGATTAATCAATTCGAAATATGATTTAGGGTCCGTTTACATTAACTGAACTGAACTGAATTGAATATTTTATGATAGAGAGGAATTGGGTTAAGAACTGAACTGAATTAAATGGAGCTGAACTGAACTGAATTAAATGGAGCTGAACTGAACTGAACTAAACTGAATTGAAATTAAGCTGAAGTAAACAGGCCCTTAGTGTCCATATTATGTACCCGAGTTTCCATTTCTACCAGTAAACCATTTTGAATTATGTGGAGTAGTCGTCTAAACACTCTGCATAAAGTAATAATTATGTTCCATATATTTTTTGAGAGAAAATCGGGTAAGTAATATTAACGAATAACGAGTAAAATTATCCATCTCTGCTATGTTTATTATGTTCCATATATTTTTTTATTATGCTTCGGTTACATAATCGTTTTGTCTAATCTTTGTTATGAACATTGAAGATCACATTGGGTATGTAAGAGTAGTTTATTTCACCATGTCACAGTTTTCGAAAGTGAGTGATAGCACAGTTGGTTTAGATCATTCCTCTCATGTCGTCCCAGTACAAGGTCATGGGATTGATTCTTATCCCCTTTATGGCTCTCCAAACATTTTTTAAAAAAACGCCATAGTTTCTTAAGAACTATTTCAAGTGCTACAGTATGTCTGATTCTATCATCTTTGGCCACCATGCAAATTCAATGTGTTTATTAAGTAATTCTCTGCAACAACGATGAACTCCCTGCTCAATGAAAATTTCACACTAAGTACACCTTTGGGTCGGCAGCCTGAGACCGAGTGGAAGCACCGAAGCACCAGAATTCATTAAATTTTAGTGTTGCAAAGGTGTTGCTTGGTTTGCTGTCTTGGACTGTGTAAAACTGTTTACATCAAGGATTCATGGATGTACAGAAGGTCATTTAGTACTGATTTAGTCAATATGTATTATGTGGGTGTCCTGTCGCGAGGTGAGAACTGAGATTGTCTAATAATAAAATCCTGTTAACATGGCAAAAAGATGGTTTACATGATAGTTCCTGGTGCTAAGTAGTTGCAAACTATTTGCAATATATGATAAATAGCAAATAACCCACCTGAACTCCTTTGTACTTTAATATCTCAATTAGACAAAAAATAAAAGAACACTCGTCAACTAGTAATCAAGCTTATAAATAGTACGGTTAAAATTTTCAATCTTTGTGTTTGTATCAAAGTTCATTTATGCGTCTAAATTCTAAAATATGCACTCGATAGTCATTTGAATAGATGCCACAAATCTTGATATCTTCTATTTCATGCTCATTTCAGTTCCATCCCGGGAAGAATGTTGGACTAGGCAAGGATCATACACTCTTCGCTCTCATTGATGGATTAGTGAAATTTGAGAAGTATGGTCCTGACAAGAAAAAGGTCAGTTTCCAGTAAGTTCTAGTAACAATTTAATATCTTCAAATAACTGACATGGAAGTTGTCACAGGTGAGTGTTTATCCACGTGAAGTGGTGCCTGAAAATCCCAACAGTTACAGAGCAAGGAAAAGAGAGAATTTCAGGCTACAGCGCGAGAAGAAGAAGGCAAGAAGGGAAGGATGGTCGGTTCAACCACAACTAGTCATGGCATCTGCTGCTGTTGAAAATGCTGAGGAGAATCCAGTCTGCTGATGAGCAAGATCTTTATAAGCTTTGTTTTGCCTCGTTCTTCCCGCTATTTGGCTGAGTTTTTAGTTTTGTTAATGTAATCAAGTTGTTCACAACCTTTAATATTTACCAGCATTATATATATTGTAGATCATTTGCACAGAAAGCAGTTCTGTACAATTGTTTGTGAGTAGCTGCAAGATTTTGTCAAATTCTAATTTGGAAGGCACTTTCAACTGACTGCTAACTTGCTAAGAGTTATCAGAGCATTGTTTCAAAGATGTGTGAAATTTTTGTATGTTACAGAGGTTCATAAAATTTTTACTGTCATGTTTATCTGCTTGTGACATCCCTCACCTAACCTTGTTATTTTTTTTTTTCGTAAATTAAAGTATGTCAGCTCACAAATCTGTTGCGTCTTTTTTTCAGTTCATATTGCCAAACAATTTAAGATGTAAGATATGAGTTTCCACTTGCATCACAAGCAACGTTAAGTCATGTTCACAAAACAAATTCAGTTGCAAGAAGTAACGATCATATGATGAGTGAATTGCAAAATTTGAGCACAATGATCAAAGAACTAACATTGAATTGAGGAAGATATTCTAGGTACAAAGATCAAAAGACTTCCAACACTGAAGTCTTCAATTAGCACGGTGACAGTGGAACTAAGTAAGCTGCCAAAATTACATAGTATATCCTGACTGTGAAAACAAGTGCTACACAAAAGTTGTTTAGCCTACAGTAAGATATATGTCAATAGAGGTCTAAAAGCATTTTATCTTCGTTCTTCTCTTCATACATAGCTCTCTCTAATAGACAAAATTGTAACGCGACATACCTGCACAAAAAAGAAAGGGCTCGTTAAAACAATCGGCATTCTCCTATTTCAAACATCTACATCAATTCTAAATGTGTTCATTGCTTAATAAAGTTCATGATATGCTTCACTTGCTTTAGAGCACACGAATTTCAAAATTACAACCTGCAAGAGTAAGACCCTCAATATCATGGCTTCCATAAATTAGCACACTGGTAAACATTTCGGATAAGCCTACAATAACATTGTCTTGAAATCACGGCTTCTGCAAAGCTTGGACTCAAAATACTTGTAGAGGCATGGGAGAATCATCACCATAAACACTACATATAGATTTATTATGTCCAAAATAATACTTTCATGAGAATCATTAAACGCTTATAGCGGTAAGTCCGGTGACATTGACTATAAACCGTTTTAGTGAACACATTTAACTTATCACCAAAATTGTCAAAGCTCATCCATGTTCTCTACAAAGCTTGCCGACTGAAATGTGCAAAAACTATAAGCTTCTGTCTAAGGGTTACATCATCGACCACCACTTATAAACGATTGAAACCAAAACGCAGCAAATTATGGACGAAATTAAGACGGTGTATCAACAATCACCACAAATATCGATAGTAATCTAATACATCAATCACTCCATTGATAAGTCTGCAGAGCGCAATCACATACCCCGCACAATGTCGCATGCTTAGCAGAGTAAATACAGCAAAACAATCAAACCATCACATCCAAATTAACCTCACATTAGCTCCAGCATTCACTCATTGACTCATATTATGTGCGAAACTACTTTCTCATACAAACTGCCAAGTTCTCCAATCTAACATGATTCATCTAAGCTAAATTTCCACATTTTCTCTACTACTTCCAAAATAGCATTCTAAAATTTACCAGCATGCATTCCTAAACAAGTTTGTTAGCTCAATTTGCAAATTGATACATGCATCAGATCAATTTAAAATCGACCAACTCACAAAATTGGATTCGTTTTGACTGTTGAGAGATTATATCATCAAAAGAAACATACCGATTAAGTGGAACCAACAATGATATTGTTAATGGGAATAAAGATGAGTTTGACGAAGAATCCAACGAATCCCATAACTACGAAACCAACAGCAGTACGAAAAGCAACCTTCGAAAATTCTGCAAACCAAAACAACTCAATCAAATCATAATTCATAAATATACTCAAACCCTAAAAAATCCAATCGAAATTAAAAAGTACCTTTGCGATCGGGTTTGTGGCAACGCTTAACGAGGCGAACGCTGTCTTTGGAGAAATCTCTCAATGGATCGAAAACTGAGTCAAGTACATCCATTGATGATGATTTACTAGAGAGATTGAGCTGAGAATTTTTTGGATTAGTGTAAATTATTTTAGGAAGAAAAGAGATTTTTGCACAGAATTTGATGGTAAGTGTTGAGTTTTTAAGGTGGTTGTTTACTTGTTTACATGAGAGGGAAGGAAGAAGGAAAAAATTGCAAATTGCAATAGGCTGTGTTAGGAATAAAGACGTGTACCAGCCAATGACATTCTTCCACGTACACAATATGCTTCTCTTCTCAAGCAAATTATTTCTAATTTCCTTTTGCCATTGAGTTTTGTCAGAGTGCTTGACTGCTGTGTTTTTTTCCAACTTATTTGTACTTATCTCAATTTATGTGAACTTATCTTATCTTATATGAACTTATTCATACTATTGATATTTATCTGAACTTATTGATACTTATTTGAACTTATTTTGTGAGAGGAAAAAGTAATGATTATACTCCCTCCGTAACATATTAACTGCAATGATTGGACATTTTTCCTCTCTACTTTATGTTAAATCATTGCAGTTATTACGTTACGGAGGGAGTACTTATTAATACTGAACTGAACTTATTTACTTATTGATACTTATTTTAACTTATCTTAACTTGTCTGAACTTATCTTATTCAATAAGTACTAAAAATAATTAGAAACTAAGTTAAATTAAACATTTATTATTAATGAATGTTTTTTTTCCTCTCTAAACACTAGGGTTCCACGAAATTACTCTAGGGTTTTGTAGAGTTTACATTGCTCCTTCGATCCAGTTCCCTCGAAGTGAGTTCAATCTCACACTTTCTTTCCCTGTTTTTCTTTCAAATTATCCCACGACCATCTGTGGTTTTCCTTTGCTTGGTACACATGGAATCTCTCGAGGACAAACTCAAAGATTTAAAGATGACTGAAGAGGAGGATGAAATAATCGATTGCTGTGACGAGGAGGATAAGCAATTTATGCAAGAACAATTGAATTTATGCCTCATTGGGAAGATATTAACACAAAATTCTTTCACAGTTGAATCGATGCAAAGTGCCCTAAAGGTTGCTTGGAGGCTCGCTAAAGGTATGATAATTAGAGAAATTGATGAGAATATCTATATGTTTCAATTTTTCTCTATGATGGATAGAAATAGGGTGCTTGAAGGGGGCCTTGGTCGTTTAGGGGTGCCCCAATTTTGTTGAATGAAATTGTTGATGGAATACAACCATCTGAGGTTGTTTTCTCTAAAATAAAGTTCTGGGTTCGTGCATGGGATGTGCCCTTGCATAAACGAACTACTGCAATGGCAAAAACACTAGCAACAAGTATGGGGGACTTATTGGAGGTGGACGAATCTGATCCTATAGGGTGGTGCAAGTTCCTTCGTTTTAGAGTTGCTCTTGATATTAATAAACCTCTGAAAAGGTGGGCTAAAGTTGCAACAAATAATGGCCCTAAATTAATTAAATTCACATACGAAAAATTAATGGATTTCTGCCATGCTTGTGGATGTCTTGGACACGTACTACCAATGCTCGAAATATGATGACAAAACTCCCACTTCTGAACTACCTTATGGCAAATGGCTTAAATCTTCTCCCTTGAGGGGCAGACTTCTAGAGGCGAAATTAGAAGAGGAGACGAGGAGATGTCAGGAATTGAAGGAATCATTGAAGCAGAATAAGACACGGAAAAAACTGAATTTTGATGGCCCTAGCAGTAATAGTGGAGCTGAGTCTGGGAATAATATGGTGTTAGCTGCGAATGTGAGACAACCAGAACATGAGGTGGAGGAAGCTATAACTGAAGGCCCAACGGTTCGATTCTCCAAGAGAGGTCGTACTGAGACCTCAAATTCAGGAATCCGAATGCGGAGAAGCTGGGACAGATTCACAGTAGAGATAACACGGGAGCTTCGAATAATAATGGGGAAATGGTGATTGAGAACAACACTCAGGACATGATTATTGATGGTGCGGGCAACCAAAATGCCCTCCCTAATCAATGAATGTTTTGAGTTGGAATTGCCGAGGGTTGGGGAACCCCAAGGCAAAGGCTGCGTTGAAACGTGTGGTTTTACAAGAAAATCCCCAATTAGTCTTCTTGCAAGAGACTAAGCTATATTCTGATGAATGTGAACGATTAAAATTTCAACTTAAACAGCATGGTATGCTTGCTGTTGGTTGTAGGGGGGAAGGGAAAAGGCGGAGTGGAGGGCTAGTGCTGCTATGGAGGGAAGACTGGAGTGTGTCTCTTCTTTCATACTCGGCAAATCACATCGATGTAGATGTGGTGAGTGCAGATGGTTGTGAGTGGCGTTTCAGTGGTTTCTACGGCTTTCCAGAGGAGTCTAATAAACATCTTACTTGTCAGTTGCTTCAAAATTTGGGGCAAAATAATACGAAACCATGGCTTTGTGGGGGAGACTGGAATCTAATGCTCTGGCAAGATGAGAAACAAGGAGGCAACCCGTTTGACTATGCCCAAGCTCGAATGTTCAGGGAGGCTGTGGATTCTTGTAGCCTTATCGATTTGCATTATACGGGGTATAAGTTCACTTGGAACAACAATCAAAGTGGTGATAAGAATTTGCAAGAACGTATAGACCGTTTTTTCTCAAATCAAGCCTGGAAGGATATGTATAGGGGCTCTTATGTCTCTCACCTCGAAAAAAGGAGGTCTGATCACTTACCCTTGAGCTTAAGCATTAAAACACTCATTAGAACTCAACCAGAAAAGAAGGAGAAGAAGCTGTTCAGGTTTGAGGAAATGTGGCTCAGGGATGAGTCATGTGCTGAGGTCGTTGCGAATGCTTGGACAAATGGTTCAGATGCTGTTGCTAATATTAGTAGAATGGCATCTAAGCTCTCAATATGGAGTCGTGATAAATTTGGTGACTTCCACAAGGAACTAAAGGCATGCCAGCAACAAATGAGAGCTTTGATGGAAGAGCCTCAATCTGAAGAAGTGTTGCAGCAAATGCGTGCTATTGACGACCGTATGGATGAACTTGAACGAAGGGAAGAGGTCTATTGGAGGCAGCGAAGTCGTCAAGATTGGTTAAAATTTGGTGACAAAAATACCAAATTTTTTCACAATAAAGCAAAACGGAGACAAGTGCGAAATAATATTGAGAAAATTCATGATGCTGCAGGCAATGTCTATGATGAAGAACCTGATATTATGGAGCTATTTGTGTCATATTTTGAAGACCTCTTTACAGGTGCCACTTCAGTGGACATAGAGCCAGTTCTTGCGAAGGTTCAAGCTTGTGTTTCGGATGATATGGTGGATATACTTTTAAGACCGTACACAGGGGAAGAGGTGAATGAAGCTCTAAAGCAAATGCATTCTACTAAAGCTCCGGGACCCGATGGTATGTGTGCACTTTTCTATCAAAATTTTTGGAGTATTGTTGGACCGGATGTGATTGCTAAAGTGCTTGCTATTTTAAATGGAGATGATGATGTTGGCTTGATTAATCAGACTCATATTGTTCTTATCCCTAAAAAGAAAAATTGTGAGTCTCCTGTTGATTATCGGCCAATTAGCCTGTGTAATGTTCTTTATAAATTGTTCTCTAAAGTACTGGCTAATCGTCTCAAAGTAATTGTAGACGTCAAGTCCCTCGCGGGACCTGGGTCCACGTAGATGTGTGTTCGTGGGCTTGAGCCACGGATCCCGCACGTGAGTGCGTTGGGGGAGTGTTGTCGAGTGGGGAATCGCCACCGTGCCTATACAGGTTAATCACGGACGCCCGAAACATTGGTGCCAATTTAATGGCCCCACTGTCTGATCCAGTAACCAAATCGTGGGTTCGAGGACATGGTATGGAAAGAATCTTTGACCCAATCTGCCCGCATGTAGCGGCCTCTACTCGGTCTCATTGTAATTCCATTCAATCATATTCATTGGATACAAACAACTTAGCAATATTTTCCTATAGGATCCCTCTAACCTAAAATTACTAGTAAAGTGACTTTCTATTATGCACATATTACTACCTAGCCTAATTGTTGTGATCACTTCAAATTAATCAAATTAATAAGGTGCTTAAAATCCGTTCGTCCATGATTAATCTGAATTTAATGTGATTCAAACAATTTCCGATCTTGTTTAAGCAATAAAAAAAGTGTCTCATGCATAAACAATAATACATGTGCGATGATGATCAATATGCAAGAATCGAAAACTCAAATATATAAATCAAACTTACCTTGGATCGCTATCAACACAAAAGAAAACAAAGATTAGTGTATCAAAGATTTTCCTCCAATTGAATCGCTTATCACAACAAAAGAGATCGTCAGCATTGACAATTATGATTAAAGCGATTGTGATAAGGCGAAAACGATTTCAAACGAATGAATTTACATGATTGAAATTCAAGAGCAAAATAAAATAAAAGTATTAAAAATTAATGATAAAAGAAGAGAGAGAGTTGGATTGAATAGCCTCAGAATTTTGTACCTAGATTCGCAAAGAAGCGACTCCGAAAGTTGCGACAGATTCGAGAACCTTGGATGTTGTGAGTGATTTGTGTTTTGTGAGTGATTTGTGTGGTGAGAGAGATTTGGGAGAGTTTTGAATTGCACTAAGCACAAGAGAATTCGTTGATCATCGAATAGGCACCGAGAGCAAGTATTTATAAGCGTTTTGGGGAGAAATATAGGTAAAAGAGGAATTGTATACACGGATTTCAACCGTATATACGGTCCTATACGGTGTACAGGACCGTATATACGGTCACAACAACCGTATATACGGTCATGCCAACCGTATATACGGTTGTGTGTGACGTGTCAGCACGTCATCGATCAGTGTATACAATTCTTACTTTTATCTATCTTTCGTTCGACAGTTTTCTTTATCCGTTTTTATCCAAATCTAATCTGTAATTCAAGAATTATCCTATATTTGATTTTGGCTTCCTTTGAGATCAAACTTTTTAATCTTCTAGAATATCCCGGATCGTTGCTGAATTTTCTGGATAACTGAATTGATTTATTTTCGAAAATCATTTTATAAAACTTGTAAAAATCATAGAAAATCAAAGAAAAATCAGAAAAATAATCTAAAAATACTGGCGGACTCAGAAAAAATGAGAAGAATCCAATAAAAAGGCACTACAATTGTGATATTCCCAACATCAAGCAGATGGTCCAGATCTTTCTTCACAAAGGATCCAAGGGTGAGCTTTCCAAAAAGCTTCATCAATTATGTCACAGTGTTCGATCACAATTTTCCATGGAGAATCATCACCACAACTAAGGGTTTTTACCTACAAAATAAATAATACTACATAACCTACTCACACTTTCAAATAGCAAACATTTTTTACAACTTCACACAAATCATATGTACAAACATTAAGCAATGAAAGATATAGCACATTAAAAGCCAACACGGCAACAAATGCTTAGATCAGCAAGTGTGATAAAAAAATTTATTGCAAATTTGACGAAAGACAAAAAGTGATACTCCACAATAAATAAAGACTAGATTTTTCCCGTGCAAATGCACGGGTACCTATAATATAATATAATATTAATTACTAGTACTTTTTTTTTTGAATTTTGTTACTTATGGAGTAGTTATCTCTAGTAATTGTACTCTAAATTTAAATTATTTTTATAACATGGATAATAATTTCATTTTCCTATATTCAAGTGAGAATTTGAAAAAAAAAAAAAAAGAATTATAATACTTCCTCCGTCCCATTTTATAAGCTACATTTACTTATTCATGGTCTCCAAGACACGTGTTTGACCAAGAATCTATAATCTATAACTATATACTAAAACAAAAACCAGATGACATCAGCATGTATACGTGTCGCACTATTATGAATAAATTTCCCGCAAAAACAAGTCGCTTACATCATAATTGTAAAAAAAAAAAAAAAAAAAAAACCTAATACTTACCTAACGTTCCTATAATTTGAATGGAATAAATGAATTTAGGGAAATATTTTTGTTATTAGGCAATTTGTTATGCTTATCAAATATATAATAACCATGAATGAATTCAAATTTTTTTTTTTTTGACAATCAAAATTTCTATATTAAATTCACATAAAAACTAGAATTTAATAAGTAATCGCTCTCCGTTAAGTCCAAATAAAACATGTGAAACCGAGTAACAAACTATCAAAACAATTATTAAACAAAATACAAAATATATAATTTGTGATATGAGTACAAAAATTAAAACGGATAGATTACTTATAACTAAAATTTTAATCAACTAATTGTCAAAAAAATAAATAACCAGCTATCTTTAAATAATTTTTTAAAAATCATTAGTTACGTAAAATAACATTAGACAATAATATTATCTATGATTATGACAGGGGATAATTTTGTACAAAAGTCAATATAAATAAGATTAAATTTGAGAGAAAATTGAGATACTTGCCCAATGTTGTAAAACTATGATGAATGAATAATTTCAGGAAATTTTTTTTTCATAGGCTATTAGTTATAGCTATATAACAAAAAACAGATGATATCAGCATGTACCTATTATGAAAAAAAATTCCCGCCAAAACAAGTCGCTTACATCATAATTGTAAAAAAAGAAATACATATATCGTTCCCTTTAAGAATCTTGATTGATTCATTTCAACTTTGAAATTTGAATTTTAAAAGGTCTATATTCAGGGGAGTAAATAATTGGATATTAGAGTGAATGAGAGTGCTCAAATGGGAATTTGGATAGCTCTCATAAGATATGACTCCTAAATAATATACTAGCTCCATAACATAAAATTGTAAATCTTTGACTTTTTACGTATTTTAAGGAAGAAATTTAAGGGTTTTAATGAACAAATTAATCAAAACAAATTTTAGAGTAGTAACTTATGATCTCACTTTATAAAATAATGTTGTTTAATTTGTACGTTAATACCCTTAAATTACTTCCTAAAAATACATAAAAAAAATCAAATGTTTACAATTTTACATTACGGAGGGAGTAATTAGATTAGATAAATTAAAAAGCAGAAAAGAAAAGGAAAGAAAATAATACCTTGTTCCAAAATTTACACAGATGATAGATTTTAAATAATATATTAGAATCAACACATGCCTGTATCAAGAAAATGTGCGATAAACATATTATTGCAAATTTGATGCATACAACAAAAACTAAATTAATAAATAAGGATATACTTTTAAAAGTAAAAGAAAAATAATACCTTGTCCCAAAATATACAAGATCCACGACGAAAAATTTCCAATGATTTATCAGAATCAATATTTTTAAGCATGTCATTCTTCTTTTGACTTGGCATATGCTGAACATAGAAAAACAACGTATTACTCCATCTACATAATTGCATCACTAGTTACTATAGAAATTTTATTCAATGTAATATGGTATTTTGTGAAAGTGGACAGGGATTCAAGTATTAACTATGTCTAAAGTACAATGAAAAATATAAATCAAAAGACCATGTGAGAATCTGTCATGAGACCAAAGAGAAAAAGATACTTTTAATTTTTTTTAAAGGAGAAAAAGAAAAAAGAAGAAGAGGAAAACAGTAATACAATTTTGAGTGGAGACCAAGAAAGGAGACAAATAATATAATGTGATACAAGATTACCGGATAAATTAAGGTTAGTAAAAGTTGCTAAATTAAGGTAAGAGAAATCTTACTCTTGCATTGTAAATTCCAAAAATAGATATTTCAAACTAAAATTGAATCTCTTACAAAAAAGAAAGAAAGGTCCCATAATTATTATTACAATATGAATAAAACTAGATTTCAACAGGTACGCGTACAATCACACCATATAAAGAATCTTAATTAAATACCTCCAAAATGTTATGGGCATGACACCCTTTTAACCGTGAATCAACCAACAGCTGAAAACAAGTATTGTATTGGTAGTTTATATAGCCTGAAGTTTTGCAAATAGAGTCAAAGACAAAAACAGATGATAAATAGGGAAAAAAATAAAAAAAATATTAATTACAACTGCGAAGGAGATAAAAAAATATAGCATGTAAGATAGAAACATCAATACTCACAATCGACTTGTCTCCAAGACAAGTAGTCCCGAAGAATTCCAAGTGACGGGTAACAAACAGCTCGTCCATCAAATGAGGGTTGGTACTGCAACTCCTTTTGTTGGAAAAACTCTTTCCATTTCATGATATACATTGATGTAAAAAATGATACAATTGCAGATACTACTCCACTGCAATAGGAAAAAAAATTGTAACTACCTTTATATCTAACTTGTTACGAATCCCACTACATAAGCATACACCGTAACCATAGGGTAGTCAAGGACACACCTTCGATGTCGGTCATATAATTTGGAATCCTTCCTCAAAACGAAACTGTAAATTGTTCCGCAGCGAAAAGAGATAAAAAAATTATAATTATTTAAAAGAAAAAAAAATGATGGTAACAGAAAAACACCAAACAAATTACCTGAACTCGTCACTTGCACCATATGCAAAAATTATGTCTTTGAACTCATCTAAAACAGCTGCTCCACATGAATTCATTAGATTCAAAGCTGAAATATCATTGGGCTTCGTAAAATCATGACTTGCAGAGAACCTATCATAAGCCAGACAAAGTCACTCATAAAATGCATTTAGACTAAAATCACAGGACAAATAAGAGGTTACCTATCGGAAAAGTACATATCGATATTAGTTATTTCAAATAGCTAGCTACTTGCAACATATTGTCACGTTCACAATATTGTCATACTTTAGGTTATTGTCCATGTTTATGTACAATATTGTCCATTCATATCTACACTTCCTCCATTTCCATATCATATGCAACAATTAAAAGTTCATCCACACCAAGGTGAGTCATTATTTTGACCAAAAACTACAAACAACTGATATTACGAAAGTTTTTAATGAGACAAATCTAACAAAATCTCACTTGACAAGGATTTTCATCTAGTAAAATTCAAATTGTGGTTGAAGTGAACGTAAATTAAAACAAACTTAATTCCTGTCAAGTCTTGTGTATAATATCTTCCAAGTTATAAATTTACAATGTCCTGTCGGTCTTGTGTATAATATCTTCCAAGTTATAAATTTACAATGTCCTGTCTATACCTATGACTATATACGACTATATATATGACTGACAAACTATTGACAATGCTTTCATTATAGGCTATAGCAACTAGCTATTTATCATTCCTCCTTACCTATCACGTGTTGTGTAGCACTTGCCACACAAAGCAATAACACGTCATCTCCATTACCAATTTACCATTATTCAAGTGTTCCTTTAGCAATTCGCATCACAAAATAAATAAAAGATATACTAAAATTCACACTCATGACATCCCATCTAGATCTTACAAATGGATCTAAACCGCTTTATTGCTAGCTTAAACACACTCATCTATAATATAAGCACCTAATATTATAAACAAAATAAAAGCATATATCCTATTTGCAACATTTTAGTAGAAATATTGTACCTTATTCGTTTGAAAGGAAGGAATGAGCGTGACAAGGGGCCAATGATAAAACGGTGGACCTTAAAGGATGCTAATGCTAAAGCTTTCGCAGAGAAAGTGATCATCAATGCAAATTGGGATAGTGAGGAAGATCCAAATGCAACTTAGTCTCAATTGAAGAATTGTTTCCTAAGAGTGGCCAAAGAGATCTTGGTGGAATCAAGGGGAAGAAATATAGTGCATAGGGATACTTCATGGTGCAATGCAAAAGTGAAAGTTGTTATCAAACACAAAAGAGATTGTTATCTGGCCTAGGGAAAATGTAGGTTCAATGAAAACTTTGTAGCATATAAGGACGCTAAGGGTAAGGCAAAGTTAGTTGTTCGGCAATCGAAGGAAAAGGCTTACCAAGAGGTATATGAGAGGCTAGACTCAAAAGAGGGAGAAAAGCAAATTTATAAGATGGTGAAGAGAAGACAAGAGGAGAGGAAGACTATTGACATGGTCAAGTGAGTCAAAAGAAAAGAACAAGGTTTTGGTTCAAGATGAGGACATCAGAGATAGGTGGAAGCAGTACTTTGACGATTTATTTAATGGAAGCCATGAGAATGTCACAAGTGGCACATTTGTAAGTAAGGAAGATATCAAATGTGGAGTTTGTGCAGAAGATTAGAAGTGTAGAGGTGAAGGTTGCATTGAAAAAGATGAAACCTAAGAAGGCGGTTGGTCCAAATGGGATACCGATAGAGGCATAGAAGTGTTTAGGTAAGGTAGCCATTGATTGGTTAACAACTTTGTTCAACAAGGTATGGAAGGCTTCGTAAATCCCACGGGATTGTTGGAGGAGCACCTTGGTTCCGGTTTAAGAGAACAAAGGAGATGTACAAGATAGCTCTAACTACCGTGGAATCAAACTTATAAGCCCCACTATGAAGTAGTGGGAAAGGGTAATAGAACAACGATTAAAGGCGTGCACAAGCATCTCCAAAAAACCTACTTGGTTCCTTTTTGGAGTAACTTGTTGGATTAAACTTAATGTACATTTTCTAGGCTAGTTGTGACAAGGTGAAGCTGGCGGAGACCATTTGGTGGTGATTGTTGTGGGCTTTTGTTTGCTCGGTTTTTTTGGGGTCGGTGAAGATCGAGGATGCTGGATTTTGATTTTGTGAAGATCGGAGGCTTATTTCGGGTGGTGGTGTTGAGAAAAGAATTCTGGGTTGTATAAGGATGTTGTGGTGAGAAGAGGATGTGATATTTGTATTTGGTTGTTTGCTCGTGGCTTGGTGAAGATTGATTGTGGTTGTTGGCTATGTTTGACAATGACTACCATGGTTTGTATGGTGGTGATTGTAGTGTGTGTAATATCTCTGGTGGTGGTTTGTATGGTCGTAATTTAGTGGTTGTGTGTGGACTGGACCGGTGACTGGTGGTTTGCATGACAGTGATTATGGTGGCTGCAGTGGTTCGTATGGTGGGGATTTTGCTGGCTGGGGTGTTTGATAGGGTGTTGAATTAACCTCCCTTCTGTAGTTTTGTCTTCCTTTTCCCTTCATACCAAAACCAGATCAAAAATACCATTTTGTTGACTACGAATCCGTGCCACTTCTTGGTTATAGAGGAACTCAATAGAAAATGTTGCATTTAATTTTACTAATACCCAATTATAATTATTAGTCAAAGATGTGTTTCCAGAACCATTTACGGATTAAAAAAGAGTGCATAAAATCATAATTTATTTAGAGACAGAAGGAGTACTATTATCATAATATAACATCCCACACTATTAGCCATTGGTTGAAAAAATATTTCCTCCATTGTTTTTAGGTTGCAATTTTTTCTAATACCCAGTTAAAAACGTAAGTCAAAGATGCGTTTCCAAACCCATATATGGAGTAAAAAAGAGCAGATAAATTATTCAAAAACAGAGGGAGTACTATTATCATAAGATATCATTCCACACCATTAGCCATCGGTTGAAAGAATAGTTCCACCATTTTTTTTCTTGCAACACTTCCCTAGATGTCAGAATGTCATATTAACTGAAACCAACAAATTTAGGAATGTTTGATAGCGATAAATCTACTTAAATCCCCCCCGCTTAGTAATTAATTATCGATAATATATCTAAACAGTCCCAGTTAGCAGGTTATCATTAAGTTTGATTGTATTTGTTCATATAATGTCATCAGTTTAACATTTTAAGGCATTTTTCTTTCACTCTCTTCGTTCTTAAAAGGTGTACCAAATTAATTAATAGTAACTAGAGTGGAACTGAGATAGTATATGAAAAAATCAAATATATAAATTTTTTATCAACACAATTTACCTATTAGTTGCCAAACCAAGAAAGCAAATAAAGACATTACCCGTGAAATTTGCACCCATCAATTCTGACTACTATCCATGTGGATAACATTAATTTATCTTGAACTTGAAACGACTCGATATATCCGGTATTATGGAAGTTAATATCGTTTTCAAGTCCACCAAATTCTGCAATTAGAGATGGGTGCTGATTCCAAAAGCATTTATTGATAACGGAGTGAACTTCAACTATCTTCTTCGTTGACCGATTGACAGCAACACCATTCGCCAAATGTTCAACAACACACTGAAGTAAAAAAGGCAAGTTTATAATTAAAGAACCATTTAAAAAGAGACACTCAAAGGAGAGCTAGCATTATATAAAATCAATCATTAAACTTTCACCAACAAAAGCTGTTCAAGGCAAAGAAATGCTTGGACATAGAAGCAGGCCATAGCAAGAATAGCATAACCCCCCGCCCACTTTTTATAATCAATGTAGACTTCACTTGTTTGATACTTAAAGTCGTATGATGTATAGCATACAATGTTTGAAAAGGCGTGCCTTAGCGCTAAGGCTCAAAACGCTCCGAGGCGGCTCAAGGAAATTTGGTCGGCTTAGTGCACCTCACACCTTTCAATACATTGATAGCATGAAGAGAACTAGTATTCTGTGCACGCAATGTGTGCGTGACATTTTTTGTCAAACGAAATGTTGATACTTAACGTAACATTTAAATATTTCATTGCAATCCTACATGCATTAGATTAATCAATAATCTCTATGCTTGTACAAATTGCACAATATTTTCACCACTTTACCACATTCACAATAAGAATGCTTGTGCATGAAAGAGGGGGAGGGGAGAAAAAAGAAATTAATCCCTCCATTTAGGGAGGAATTTACGTATAATGTATTATAATAAAATAGATTGGATAGAGATTGTAAAGGAGGAAAAACTAAGGGAAAATGGAGAAAGTACGAAAAGGTGGAGTTAAAATGCAAAAATAAATAGGAAAGAGTGCGTACCAATATGGAATAAAGCACAATGCACAAAAATTATGAAATATCCATATGAGGGAAGTGCACAAAACAATGTGAAATGGAGGGAGTACAAACTTCACAAATTAAAATTCCCTTTGATTTTTACTTAAATTTAATATTTTTAAGGAAAAATTAAAAATTACCCCCAAACTTTTGCAACTTTTTACGAATTACCCCCATTATTAATTTTTTTTTAAATTTTACCCCCAAACAAACTCAAACGTTAAGAAAATTCCCCCCAAATTCAATTGAATCGTTAAATGTTAAAAGAGGTTTTAATTAACCCACCAAATCTCCCAAATTTCCTAACGAATTGGCAAAATTACCCTTGTTCAAATTAAAACCCCAACTACCCTCTCTCGCTTCTCATAACTCTCTCTTTACTTTCTCTGCCATTTTTTTTACTTTTTTTCTACCATTTTTGATCTTTCATCTTCTCTTTCTTTCGTCACTTACATCTTCTCTCTTCATCTGAACCTTCAAAGGCGATCTTCGTGGCATCATCATGGAGGAACCTCGGATGAGTGAGAAAGTATATGGAGGTGGTTCGAAGGGGTGCGACGAGCTGGATAGGGGTGGTGGTTTAGGTGGTGACTAGGGTTTGGGTGGTTGTGGTAAGGTGGCTAGGGTTCGAGAACTAGAGTGGTGGTGGTGGCAGGGGGCAATCAGAGGAGAGAAAGAGTATGGAGGTGATGGTGGCAAAGGGTGGTCAAAGGAGAGAGAAAATAGAGGTGGTGGGAAGGGGGTGATCAAAGGAGATAGAAATTAAAGAAAATGGAGGTGATGGCGGTGGTGGCAAGGGAGTGGTCAAATGAGAGAAAGAAAATGCAGTAGGTGGTGGTGGCGGCAGCAAAGGGTGGTCAAAGGAGAGGTAAGGGTGGTCAAAGGAGAGAGAGAATGGAGATGATGGTGTTGGTGGTGGCGGGGGCGAGGCAGGGGTGGTCGAAGGAGAGAGAAAATGGATGTTGTGGTGATGGCGGCAGCAAGGGGGTGATTAGTGTGTTAATTATGTTTAGAAGTGTCAATTAGCAAAATCAAAGTAATATTCCGTTAAATTTAATGGAATATTCTGATTTGGGGTGATTTGGATAACGGAGGGGAAAGTTTGGAGTAAAATTTTTTAAAAAAATTTAATGGGCGTAATTCGTAAAAACTGGAAAAAGTTTGGGGGTAATTTTTAAATTTTCCTATTTTTAAAATATGTCACATTCAATGTGAAGTTTTTCTATTAAAAAAGAAATTGAAAGGCAATGAAAAGAATTGCAATCTCGAAAACTCAATTTTTTTTTCGAAAATGGATCAAAAAATTAAATATCTTACCCTATTATATATTTTCCAATGATTTGCTTTGACTTACGGGTTTTTTTTGTTTTTTTGGTGGGGGGAGGGAGTGAAGATGGGTGTTTGGTGGGTGAGGGAAGTTTTATATTTGAATAATTGATTTTTAGGCAAACAATTTGGAGTAATGACAGTAATCTATCTATGATTAAATATTTAAAATAGAAAGTTTGAATCGCCACGTGTCATCCACTCATCCCTTTATGCTACACCTTCCTTGAACCTTACAATTATTATTATTTTCTCATTTTTCTTTAACCAATTTTCATTTATCATTAATCTAATATAGTTCTTTAGACTTCTTTCATCTTTTCTTAATTACTCTTTTCAACTTTTATACATTTTAAACCTTATACGAAGTATGTGTGTTATATTCAAAAATATAATTTGGTTCGAATTAACAATATTTTCGATGAACGGGCAAAAAGCTAGTTTGATTTGATTACATAATAATTGTGTGCAATTTGCAAAGAGGAGGGGTGAAACTGTAATTCATATGGACACACCACAAACCATCGTCGCCCGCGAAAATTCTTTAACCAAAAAAAGGATGACAGGATTTGATATAGAATTCTATTAAGATCCAGAATTCTATTAAGATCCGGCCCATCCCATCCTCCCACACTATACCTCATACCTAATAAAATTTATGAAATTACAACTAATCTATTATTATTGAAATTTTCTCCACAACTGATAACAATTTGCAATTTTATACTTTCTTTACAGTTTTTTCCCCTTGCATATATAATATGTTATTGAGAGTAAGGGATAACTCAACTGGTTACAGCTTCCCTTCCGGTTCCAAGTGATCCTCGAATCGATTCTCATTCCTGCCATTTGTGGCTCATTTACACACAAATATATATATATATAGAGAGAGAGAGAGAGAGAGTATGGGCTACAAGATGAGATTCAGAGAATGCATGTGTACTCTGTTAGCTGTGTATAAGATGCTTGAGGGTGGACAGGTTAAGGATCATTGGAGCAAGATCATCTGGAGTAGAATGTCATTGCCTAAACACCAATTCATTGTGTGGATGGCTTTCAAAGGAAGACTGAAGACTAAAGACAGGTTGTGCAACATTGGCATCATGGATGATGCCTCTTGTGATCAGTGTGCTGCAGCAACTGAAACCCATGGTCACATATTCTTTCAATGCCCTTTCAGCAACCAGATCATTGGGCAGCTTCTGCAGTGGGTTAGAGTGGGAAGAGGAAGTACCAATGTCTATTCAGAAGAGTTAGAAGAAGGAAAGATCTCTCTTCTTTTCAGAAGGAGGTGTGTTTTGCTGTTGTGTGTTTTGCTGTTTTAGCAGCAGCTATGTATTCCATATGGGAATGTAGAAACAAGAAGATTTGGTCTGCAGTGTGGATACAGTATGTAAAAATGTAAAGGCTATGGTTGTTAGTAGAATTAGTCAACTGTTACATGTTCGAATTAGTTCTAAAGATCATGAATGGTTTTTGAGTTTGTAGTAAAAATGTAAAGGCTATGGTTGTTAGTAGGATTAGTCAACTGTTACATGTTCGAATTAGTTCTAAAGATCATGAATGGTTTTTGAGTTTGTAGTAAAAATGTAAAGGCTATGGTTGTTAGTAGGATTAGTCAACTGTTACATGTTCGAATTAGTTCTAAAGATCATGAATGGTTTGTTACATGAGTTTGTAATTAGTTGCGTTTCCTGCCTCTTTGTTTGGAGGAGGCCAACCTAATTGGTTTGCTCCTAAGAGGTGTGGTTTAGGTTGTAATGGTGTTTGTTTTTGGTGCTTTAATGAAATTTCTAATCATTTACCCAAAAGTGTATATATATATAGGTACATTTATTAGAACATGGAACATGAGCTTATTATGTTTAGGACATGAAATTTAGAACATGACATTTTTTTTAGAACATGCATGTTGTTCCATGTTCTAAAAAATGTATTGCATGTTACGTTCTCATGAGTTCTTATATTAAGCATGGTTCCCATTATATATATACATACATATATATATTATATATTATATAATATATATTATATATATATATATATATATATATATACATATACATATATATATATATTAAATGAGTATTATTTAGTATTTAAAATTTTTTGGTAAAAAAGATCAATAATTGGGCGAAAAGACGTCAAGAGGCAAGAAACACCATTAGCATAGTCAAGTGTGTCAAAGATAAGATCCAAAGGTTTTGGTTCAAGATACGAGCATCAAAGATAGGTGGAAGGAGTACTTTGATAAGATGGGGATGGGGATATCCCCCTAACCCGCCAAGTTATAACCCTATATTTTAAATTGTTGTTTTTTAGGCAAACAATTTGGAGTGATGGCAGTGATTTGATCACACAATAGTTTTAAAAAGAAAAAATACATCAAAAAAAAAAAAGACAAAAGCAAATTCCAACCTTAGTCCTGATAAGAAAAGTTCCTCGTCGGAACATGGGCGGAAGATTGTTATAATTAATCTTGAATTGCTTGAAGAGAAGGTCATGCTTGAATTTTTTTTGTGTTCCCTGGAAAATTAATAAGCACAACACAGAAAATAAAGTAAGCAACATATCTGAAAAGACTTTAATCAACCAAAAACTCTCTCTCAACAATATTTAGGTTTCACCTCTACTAGCTTTAAGTGCAATAATATGTGAAATCACCCTCATTATCAAACATGTTATGGGAAAAACATCATTACCATGAACTGACACTTAAAGACCCCTTAAAGACCATGACACATACAAATTTCTGACTTTTGGTAGTTAAGATTATAACATTATAGTCACGTCTCAATAATCTATTTCAACATTTTGAGGCCAAGTTGTGAGTTTTCCCATTATTCAAGTTAAATAAGCAACCATAACAATATTTGCAACAAGGCAATACCAAATCTAGTTGTATAGCAAGCATTGTCTAAAGTATACTTCCAAATTGATATATCTAAAACTGTTTACCAAAATACGAAATTATCATAGACAAATGGTGATTTATCAAGTTCAAAATAAATAAAATGGCCAAAACATAAAATACACAACTAAAAACACCAAGCATTCCTAAACATCAAAAATCAATACTAATCCTTTCACATATGTACTAGTAAAATATATTCGACACCACCTCAAGAATTTTACGGGCTTTAGTTTCAGCATCGGTTTCATCGGTTTCGTTAACAGGATCTCTCCCTTCCATCCGAATCAGGTTCCATAAACATGTGTCGTATAAATAGTTAAGATGACCTGTGAAACAAAGAGTGTAAAATTGAAGTAAATATACATTATCTCATAAAATCGATAATATTAGTACATTAAAGGAATACGTCATGCGGTAATTTACTTACACTCTCTCTGTCTCCAGTCAAGATAGGTTTGAAGAACCTCCAAAGTAGGGCATTGTACAACTCGTGCACGAAATGAAGGTGCAAAGCGCAACTTCTGAGGAAAAAAGTCTTTCCATTTTTTGACAAACACAGAAGTGAAGAATGACACAAGTACGGACAGTAACTTGCTGCACAAGAGATGATTGTGAATTGTAAGAATTTGCTGTTGGAAAGACTTAGTGCATTAATTAAGAAAAGGGATAATTAATAACAATTATCGGCCTTGTTTGGTAACCTAGCCGTTGAATGGGTATGTTGGCTAGTTTGACTCGCTGGTTATGCTAGCTTGTTTGACTAGCTTGTTTGGCATCCTTGCTATTGGGTATGTTGGCTGGTTTGACTCGATGGTTAAGCTATGGCGAGTGTCATAAACATGTTTGGTAAATTTGGTTGGTTACATTATGACATGACATATATAGGTCTCATCCAGTCTAGATCTTTAAAAACAAAGACCAAAGGAAACTCTCTCTCATTCACCCATTTACTTTCTTAGCTTACGTGGCATCAAATTGTAGCTCCTTACGTCTTTGGTTCTTTTGCCTTCCTTGGATCCTTCTCCCCTAATTTTCCATCCTTTCACCTTCCACTGGTTAATCCTCCTTTACATTACATTTACTCTATAATAGATACAGTAACAACGAATCTAAGGCATAAGCAATAGTATACCCTTAAATCTTAATTCTTCTTGCTTCATATGAGAGAAAAATAAAAAAAATCAACCACACTCAATTTCTCTCTCCACAACTTATTGCTTGATCAACAATGGTGAAATCTTAAAGCCAAGCTCATTTCTTTAATCTATCAGTTCTTCATCTTCAAAACTTTAGGCTTCAATTAAAATGGTCTCTCTAGTAATTTTGGGTTTTTACTTTAATTTTAAAAAAAAAAAATTGTAATAATATTTCATGTTTGATGACATACTCTTCTTTATGGGCAGTTGTAAGGTGTATAATAGACTAATGTTTTTACCTTGTGACTCCATTCTTTGCAGGTAATTTTCAATTTCCGTCGCTTCTCGTGGGTATTTTACAGAGTACAATTTCCAACGTTGTACACAATTTAAGGTGTGTTTAAGTTTATAGTTTGTATATATTTATATTCTATTTGATGATTTTGTGACTGAATTTATTTGGTTTTGTTGATTAGTACCTGCAAAATACCTTCAGAATTAACCTTCGGAATAGCGACGAAAGCTTTTATTGGATGAAATTGTTTTGCTCTACATGGAAATTATTAATTTTATTGAATTCATCGCTTTTTATTTGTTAATTATTCATGGTAGATGAACGGTTTTGTTTACTACGGAATATTACTGTATTATCATAATCATGTGAGTGATGGTGACATTATTAGACTAGATATGTAGTGGTACTGACACCCCTTCGTTTTAATGTTATGAGTAATAAAATGTAGAGAACTCACATAATGTATCATATTGTGGGTTTTTTTTCATGGCTAAGTGTGGTTATTGGAATATGAACAAGTTTTATTACAAAGTAAATTTGATCTCGAATTATGAACAAGTTTTATTAAGTGTCAATTACAAGATGACTATTGTTGTCATTGGTTCATTGTTTTTATTTAGAATGTTGGTTTTCTTTCAAAAAAATTTTTTAAACTTTACATTCTTTTAACTTGATGAAAATTAGTTTTGGTGAAAAAATTTGGCACTAGGGGAAAGGGGTGGAAATGAAGTGTAGTGTTAGTACCATGTAATTGGTCTGCAATTGCGTTCGAAGCAGGCTTCAAGGCTTCAACAAATTTGTGCTTGAAACAGATAATTTATTTCTCTTTTAGAAGAAATCATAGTCACATAATTCGCTGGGTAGCCCAGCGAATTTCGAATTGGTTCGTTCGATCCAATTCGCGGGTCGATATTGTACCAATTCGACCTTGTTCGCGAATTGGAACGACGACTACCTCGAACTCGGATGTTAAAATTAATACTGACGAGGTTAAGGCGAGTCATTTGATGCATTTTCTTTAGGTTTCTATTCACTTATCAAGTCCATCGATGTCGCCATGGAGTTGCCCATGGTTGAAGATAAGATGAACAGTTTTTTAAAAGAGATATTGGAGAGAGAAGATAAAGAGCAACAGAAGAAGTTAAAAAATTGGACGCCAAGTACTAGTACATGTGATTTATGGAGTAATTGCTGCCAGCTGTTTCCAAATTGATTTGAACAACCAAGACTTTATCCACTTGCCCATGTCACCCTACTTTCCTTATTTTATTCTTTAATTCAATTTAAAATGTATATTTACTTGGTTGTCATTTTGATTTTGTGAATACAAAAAACCATCCTACCAACAAAAAACCATAAATCTTTTTATTCCTTTTTAACATTGACGACAGAATAATAAAAATAAAGGTTTTTCTTTTTCATTGGAGTATTATTTAGTTCACTATATACATACATACATATATATATATATACATACTATCGAACCGAATGAATTCACCTATAGGTAGCGAATTCCGTTCCCGAATTCGTTCCCCGTTCCGAAGCAAATGACAAATTATGTGACACTGGAAGAAATTACTGTATTTTTAGAGTTTTAGGTATCGTGTATATCTGTTGGGTGTCGGGTATATCTGTTGGTTTTTATGAAGTGCTCCATGAACAGTCAAGTAGGTTACGAGTGCTATCAAAGGAAAAAAAATGGATTGGAAAATTTCCACTTATCTGGTCCAACAATCAAGGAGTGTTCTCCTTAATTTAAGATCAAATCAGATTTGATCTCATAATCTTTTACTCGCTTTCTCACAAAATAAGACTTCATAAGATCTCATAAGATCTAAGATCTAATTAGATAAAATCAAATCTCATAAGGTGAAGAGAATACACCTATAGACTACATTGTATAAACAAGTAAATAAAATTGATTAGGATACAATAATTCAACAAAAAAGGAATACATATATGGAAAATATATACTTGCTTTATATTATAAAATTAATAAAAAGTTAAAATAATAAATATTAAATTATAAGTCACAATTTTGATTTAAGTGAACACATATAAATAATGTCAAACCTTAAGATGATGCATGCAAATAAAACACAGGAAGTATAAATGAACATGTATAAGCAAATATACTTATGGTGCACCAACTCATCGTCTTTTCAATGCTATATATTGATGCATGACATCTACATTTAAGCATCCCTCCCTTTTCATAATTACAAATCTTTTATTTAGAGTAGTTCGCGAATTACTCATTCCCTTATTGTTTTGTAAAAAGCCTTTAAGGCATGCATGATAATGAAATTATTTGTAGGAAAAATTGTCCTTTCCCACCTTAGGAAATACACATTTTGTAAATTCCCACCTTTTCAATTTTTTTTTTTATTTTCCCACCTTTTCTTTCCAAAAGTTTAGAAACTCCCACCTCTAACAGCAATAAGCTAACAGAACCGTTAAGTTTATGGGTATTATGGTAATTTCTAGCCTTTTGCTTGTTACTCCCTCAACCAAAGCCTCGACCCTCCTTCCTGCTTCCTCTTCTTCATAAATCAAGCAAAAAAATCAACCAACCAATAATCACAAGAAATTAATCAATTCACCACCCACATTCTGTAATAAGAGTGCTTCAATTGGATGGTCAACAACAATGGCGGCCCATTTGCAGCTTCATTTGGTTTCCAAACAAGTCCTTCATCTTGCTGTTTCTCTCGAAGGTTCATCCTTTCCCCTTTTCCACATTCTAATTGATTTGTTATGTCACTTTACATAATTGTTGTTATTGTAGAGTTAATTTAATGAATTGGGTTTCAATTATATTGCTCTTTTGCGGTAACCCTTATGAGGATTGACGATTGTTATCAAAATGAAAGATGCATCAATGTATTTGGAGAAGTATGAATCATGTGAATTTCTGTCATTATTTATGGAATAATATCGAATTAAATTGCGGCAGTGTTGCTCTACTCGACCAGTGTTGAGTGGATAGTATGGGGTAGTTACGAGAGTGAAGGTAGATTGACGGGTTATAATAATGGTATTTTGAGGTGTGTCATTGTTAGCATGAAGGTAGAATTTGCAGTCATTTTGGGGCAGTGATTTGTTGATGTTGTTACCAACAATTAGTGAAGATGTGCTGTAATTTTGCTTAATTTACAGTGGTTTGATTGAATGCAAGATGAAGAAGAGGGAGAAGAATGGAGTAGAAAGATGAGTCGAGCAGTTGGCTTTGGGTGAATGAACACAAACGCACGAAAATACCAAAATACCCCCAGCATTGACGGCGCAGTTACATTAAAGTCGTTAGAGGTGGGAGAATATGAAGAATGGGAAAGAAAAGGTGGGAAAATAAAAATAAAAAATTGAAAAGGTGGGAATTTATAAAAACCATATTTGTTAAGGTGGGAATGCGCAATTTTTCCTTATTTGTATATCAATGACAATCGCCATATATTCACACCCATAGAGATTGGCATGTCTTTTCTTATTTATTATATAGAATTTAAAAAGCAGACCATAAGATATTGCATTTTATTAATACCTATCCAGCTATCCTACTCATCATCTTATTTCAATATCCTAAATGCAACTCCCTAGATTAACTCTATCAATTAGGAATAAAGGGTTTTAACAAAAACAAAAAACATGAAAACTAGCCTATAAACATGGCCCGGGGGCCAAAAAGCTAGTTTCTATTAAGGTACATGTAAAGGTAAAGGTAAAGGTAAAGGTAATCATAATCATAACCATAACCATAACCATAACCATAACCATAACCATAACCATAACCATAACCATAACCATAACCATAACCATAACCATGATATTGATCATAAACATAATAATGATAATCATAATCATCATCATCATAATCATAATCATCAATCAATCAACCAAAGCCTTATCCCATATGGGGTCGACTAACATGAACCAAAGTGATCAATCCATGGAGTCATCCATAAATATTTTCCTCCTCCACCCCCTACGACCGAGGGTCTCATTCTCGTGTAGATCCAATCGTTTCATATCCTTCTTGACTCAATCCAGCCAAGACATTTTCGATCTCCCTCTGCCTCGTCTGAAGTCATCCTGATCCCACTCTTCCACTCTTCTCCCTGGGTCTCCATCTTACGTGTCCAAACCAGCGCAAGCGATTTTCCCTTAGCTTGCTAGCTATGTCTACAACACCAACTTGCTTGCGGATAACTTCATTCTAGATCTTATCTCTTAGGGTGTTCCTGCACATCCATCTCAACATCCACATCTCAGTGACCCCGAACTTTTGAATGTGCTCCTTCTTAGAAGCCCAACATTCTGTATTGTAAAACAACACTGGTCTTATAGCAGTCCTATAGAATTTTCCCTTCAACTTTAAAGGGATGCTCCGATCACATAGCACTCCCGTAGCCGCTCTCCATTTAAGTCACCCTGACTTGTGAGCCACATCTTGATCAATATCTCCATTCTTTTGGATAATTGATCCAAGATATTTAAAGCACTCACTCATGGTCAAATCCTTTCCTTACAACCTTACCACAGTGTCGTTTGCCCCCCTCACAGTCCCGAAACGGCATTCCATATACTCAGTCTTACTCCGACTCAATTTAAACCCCCTAGATTCCAACCTTTGCCTCCATTGCTCTAATTTAACATTAACCCCAGATTTAGTCTCATCGTCTCATCAACCAGCACTATATCATCCGCAAACAACATACATCACGGAACTCCATCTTGGATTGGCCTTATTACTTAATCTATAACCAATGCAAAAAGGAAAGGACTTAACGCCGACCCTTGGTGCAGTCCAATTGTTATAGGAAAATCCTTTGTCAACCCATCACAAGTCCTCACGTTTGTAGACACATCCCGATACATATCCTTAACCAAGTCTATAATCATAATTATCATCATCATAATAATAATAAATCAATCAAAGCCTTTATCCCAATAGTAGGACTGCTAACATGAACGAAAGTTGATCATTCCATGGAGTCATCCACATAAATTTTCCTCCACCATCCATCGAGGGTTTCATGCTCCTACAAACCCACCTACTTCATATCTCTCCTAACTCCTTCCAACCAAACCAAATCATTTTTGGTCTCCCTCTCCATTGTCTGAAATCTCCAAGATCCCACTCCTCCACCCTATGCACTGGTGCCCCTGGGTCTTCGTTGTACATGCCCAAACCAACGCAAGCAATTTTCCCTTAATTTGTCGCCAATGTCAACAACACCAACTTTCTTGCGGAAAGTTTCATTTCTAATTCTATCACTTAAAGTGTTACCCCACATCCATCTCAACATCCTAACCCAACATTTTAAATATGTTTATTCTTGGAAGCCTAACATTCAGTTCCATAAAGCAACACTGGTCTTATAGTTGTCTTGTAGAATTTCCATTTACATTTAAAGGGATGCTTCAATCACATAACATACCTGTTGCCGATCTCCATTTAAGTCACCCTAACTTAATCCTATGAGCCACATCTTAGGTCAATATCACCACTCACTCCTTTGAATGATTGACCCAAGGTATTTAAAACAGTCACCCATGGTCGGCTCATTTCCGTCCAACCTAACCTCTACGTCGTTTGCGTCGTTAAAGCGACATTCCAAATACTCAGTCTTACACAACAAACCATCTTGCACGTATTTTAAAGAAGTGATTTAAGGGTGTAAATAAGCAGATTAATCAAAATAATTTTAGCACAAGTAAGAATGATACAATAGGTTACTTGTCTTAAAATTACATATGTTAATTTGATCGTTTAGACCTTTAAATCTCTTCCTTAAAATGCGTGCAAATAAGTTTGTTGCATTTTTTTTAAACAGAGGAAGTATATATATTTATTTATAAATTTAAATATAAAACGGGTAAACGGGTCCGGGTCTTGAACGAAGACCCGACCCAGGTTCGTTTTCCATGGATAAGACCCGGATCCTACACGGATCCGTCGGGTCCTAATTTTTAGGATCCATATGCGTGAAAAAAACGGATTTGGATTCGGGACGAGTCATTTACCCATTACCAACTCTACGCTTGACTATGCCAATAGCCTTCCTCACCTCTTGTCTTCTCTTTTCCATCTTCTAAATCTCCTTTTCTCCCTCTTTGGAGTGCAAACGGATTTGGATCTTAAGACCAGACTTCCAAAATTTACCCCATTTATCTCTTAAAGTCTAGTCTTTCGTTTTTAAGACAACTTCAGACGACATCACAAATACATATTGATGATGTCATATATACTTAAATTGTATAATATTTAAAATATATTTAATTAAATGTAAATATGAATAATAAATATATTGTTGAGTCTTAAGAAAGTCTGAGGTGTGAAGAGATAGATTTGGTTGAGTCTAAGCAAGTTTTAAGACATTAAAATTTAGTGGAAAGCTGACGTGGCGTCTTAAGTGAGTCATAAGATCATACATGGCTGAACATGCTCTTATATCCCATGAATAAACATAGAGCACCTTCTCCGGTCCACTTGTCCACTTTATCTCTTGAAGGCACAAGATGTTCATGCGTCTTCTCTTCATCACCCCCACCACAAATGACGAT
Source organism: Beta vulgaris subsp. vulgaris (assembly GCF_026745355.1). Classification (NCBI taxonomy): domain Eukaryota; kingdom Viridiplantae; phylum Streptophyta; class Magnoliopsida; order Caryophyllales; family Amaranthaceae; genus Beta; species Beta vulgaris. The sequence continues at coordinate 62,290,373 of NC_079206.1, read as the reverse complement.
TTCCTCTCGTGCTCCCGTGCCTTGCCAACAAGGCTTTGCTCATTTGACACCGCACTTGGTCTACATGGCACATCACTTCGGGGCGACAACCTAGCAACCCTTGCATACTAATCACTACACTCGCATCTAGAAAGTGTAGCGTAGCACGTCGCTGAGTAGGGAACGCCCTAATTGTCTGTCGTGCTCATTTGACACCATTCCGACAATGTGAAGCCTCGTTTTTGGGCAACGACCTATCAACCCTTGCATAATTATCACTACACCCGAGTGTAGGAATTGCAGTGTGTCGCTGAGTAGGGAACATCCCCACAAAATTTTCATTTTGGTCCATGTCATAATATGTGACAAAATTTTAAGCTTGGTATCACCGACCTACAGCAAGGTCTGCAACCCTCTTCCTTTATCCATCGAGGTTTGCTGGTAGCGAAAAGAATAATACCAATACTAATGTGAAGTACTACTAACACTCCTCACCCACAATACTAATACCAATAATCTTTACGAACAATACCAATACTAATATCCTTATCCTTAATAATAAAAATTAAAGAAAAATGATATCTCACCCTCGTCATAATACTCCATTTCTCTCCTCACCCACTACTTCCACCGTACTTCTCCTTATTCTACCACCAACTGTCTCCGCCCATCCTTCCTCACCTATCATTGACGTTGTTGATCCACTACCCACTCAACAGTGCTAGAAATTATCTCTTCCTCCACAATTGATCTTCTCTCGATCTGTTGTCTTGGCTTGTTTCGTGGGAAGTGGTGGCTTGTGTTCAATTGTTATTGGTTGTTTTAGTGAGTTTCATGGTGGTTTAGCAAGTTAAAGGCGGTGGTTGGTGTGGTGGTTAATCATGGAAATTATGATATATGATTAACAATAAACAACATTTTTTGGTGTTTAGGGCAATTCATTAACAATAGTGTTGATTAGGGGTGCTAATTAGTACTCCGTAATTAATTAAGCGTAATATTGTAATTTAAATCTTAAACAGCCACAAGCCATTGGTGAGAAGCTACTCCATCTCTAAGTAGCTTGTAGCTTGTCAATTTATGGTTGTTAAGTAAAAAGCTAGTTGTCGAGCTCGTAACCAAACATCTTTTTTAGTTGGTTGATCAATTTTATCATTGACAAGCCAAAAGCAAGTTATCCAGCTAATAACCAAATAGGCCCATAATCTAAACAGGCAAGCATTAAGTATAAAATCACCCCTAATGCAAGAGTAACATTAAGCATTAGGAAACAACAATAAACATCAGCATATGAACAAGAATGACTTAGAAACCCAAAGTAATAACTTCTATAAGTAGTTTCAACAACAAACCTTTCGCGTCTATTGTAAATTTCAATGTCTTTTTTTAGTACAAAACTGCAAAAAGCAACAATAAGTTAGTAACAAACAATTAAAAAATTCAACAAAAACAACTTACATTGAAGTAAGTAAACTAGAAACAATAGGTACCTAAATTCATCACTGAACCCATATGAAAATGATAAGTCACCAAATTTCTCCATAACAGCAGTTGCACATGATTTCATTAGATCCAAGGCCTTTCCATCGAGAGGCTTTGCAAATTCATGAACCTCAGCAAACCTGTCGTAACAAGTACAGCCAAGTAAATGTTGAAAGTATGAAGGACAGCCAACCATGAGAGTATAATGTTAATAAGACTGTCGCTCCTATTGAGCCTTAACATTATGTTTGAATGCATAAAAATGAAAGGAAAGCAAGGGAAGAGAAAGGAAGTTGGGGCAAGATCCCTCCTTTGGATGGATGATTAGAAGAAGGAAAGGGAGGTAGAAGGAGGGGTTCATTTCCCTCCTTTGAAAACAACAATCCCTCCAAAGATGAAAAGATTCGAAGGGAAAATAAAAATATTATCTTTCCCCTCCCTTTCTCTCCCTTCTCCTTTTTTCTCTTTCCCTCCCCTTCCCTACCCTTCTCTTCTTTCTTGTTATCCAAACATACAATAAAGTAACCTTCATATAGAAACAATCTATTTACAAGTATAAATTGCTTAAGAAGATATTCATGACTCTAAAATCTCAAGCCGAAATGACATTAAGCAATGACAAACTATCATAGGCGATATTACTCCATGTGAGTGAAAATTAAGTATAGATACTAAAGAATAATCTTTAAAACAATATTGGACATGTTTAACGAACATAAAGGCAAGACTTATAGAGAACTACCTTCGGAAATTACGGCCATCAATGACAACAACAATAATTGTGGGCAACATAATCTTGTCTGGAACCTCAAAGGACTTTACATACTCATATTTGCTTTTTGCCATTGATTACCTAATCAAATTATTTAACAAAAAAAAAATCATCATTATATAGCAAAATAGTTTTTATTTTTAATTTTTTACATATATTGCTATAACAATTAACATAGTTCCAAGTATGTCCTTGAGCAAGCAAAAGATAGGCATATGTCAAAGGCATACAAAGCAAACCAAACCAAGCTTTGTAAAAAATTAAAAAAAAAAATATCAACAAAATCTATATGGTAAATGATATTGTAACTAGATTATAATCACATTTCTATGGAGTTCAAAATTTGCAACAAGCGGTATAATCAGTATGCATGTTGCTAGGAACATTGGAGCAACGTATGCTAGATATATGATCCTAAAAAATGTAAATATTTCACCTTACAATACAGCCAAAAAGGTAACAGCAATGAAAGTCTACCTATAAAAGAATAATAAAGAAAGTGACTACTCATAATTATTTATATTTTTTTAAAATAATAATAGTAGTAATAACAATCACAATAATAATAATAGTAATCATAGTAGTGATAGTAGTAACAATAATAATAATTGTAGCCTAGTATAATTACTAAGGAGGAAGTTTATTGCAGCTTTCTGCCTGCCACCCTGTGTACGAGATTTGGAGAATGAGGAATTTTGTGGTTTGGCAGGGTGAGACCGTTAATGTACAAACTATAGTGAAGAACATTCAATATACTATAAAAAACGGGATACAACAAATTGTAAGTAAAAAAATATATGACTTGGATCGTTTTTTTGTGTACTTAGAGTATATGAGATATTTCTGTTGGCTTTTGTAGGTCCTTCCCAGAAGGTTTTACTTGGCCGAGAGAACTTAAGTGATTAACAAATTAACAAAATTAAGCACAAAATACTACCAAATTGAGATGAAGTGATTAAAAAGAAAAAATCAGCAAATTGGAGTGATACATTACCTCAATAGACAATTGTCCGTGACTCGGCAACTCGGCAAGGCACTGCAACGAGTTTGAAATGGGAGTTGAGTGGTTGTATATTGGCAAGATGAAAGATATGAGACTAAATTACCTGATACATTATATTTTAATTATTTCATTATTCATTATTAACACAATTACACCCTCTTCTTCAATCTAATCTAAATTGAAATAATAATTTATGAGTTGCTTTATAATCTTACATTACATTGCAAAAATCTTATTCATAATATCATTTAGCCATGAAATATACAAAGTGAGTACGAAGTATTACAGTTATGTCACTTTCACCTTCAAAGTCTGAAACTTTATACACTACTATTGTTAACCATGTTAACACAAAACAATAGTAACACTAATATCAGATTCACAGTCTAATACCAACCAAAAAAATCGATGGAATCAGTTAAATTTACAGTCAACCAACACAGTAATAAATTCAAAATAATTATGCCACAAATCATAATGAGATAAAGGAAAGATTTTTTCTTTTTTTTCTGAAGTTAAAACAAAGATTTGATAAAACCTAATTATGAAACAAACAAACAATAAGTCGATAATAGCCTAGATAATCTGGTCAAAATACACACACTATTTTCCCCATAACTTCATAAACTCATTAAAACTCTTTAAACATAATTAAATTATCAAAAACCATCTTTAAAACTCACTTTTAATACTTATTAAATCTGAAAATATACTTTTAATATTCAAAATACTCTTTTTATTCATCCAAAACAACAATCAAACCTTCTTTAACCATACTTCAACCCTTCCATCAATTTATCCAAGAAAACCCAATTAAAACATACTTTTTCCAATAATACCCAATCTGAAATTTTCAAGCTTTAATTAAACTACTCAAAACATATAATTTATACTTCAAACATACTCAAAAACATTCATATATACTTGTTTTACAAAAGCCCTCAAACAATTTGCATAAAAACCCAATCTTTATATAAACCCTAACTTTCAAATCATGAAATTCAATAAACCAAACAAACTAATAATTTCCAGCAATATAAATCCAATGAAAATACATAGTTTGAGGCATAATCATCAACTTATGAGACTAGAATTATGGGTTTGAGTATTAGATCAATTACCTCGAAGAATTAAGGCAAAAGAGGGCAAATTAGAGCAAAAGGAGGAAAGAGAAAGCCGGCGATGGAGGCCCGCCTGCTGCGCTGCTGCTGCTGATGGCCCGGCGGTGGTGCTGCGGCGTGGAGAGAGAAAGGGGAGGGAGTCGGTGATGGTGAGGGTGAGCCGTGTGAGATAGAGAAAAATAAGGAGAGAGAAAATTTTGGGTTTTCTTTGAGAGCTTATGAGAAAGTGAGGAGAGAATAACTGATTTGTGGTTTTTATATTTAGAGCACTAAGAGCAACTCCAATGATAAGCAAATGGAGTTTGGCTTAAAATGCCACCTAGATTTATCTAGCTAAAAACTACTTTAAGCCAAAACACCTTCAATGGTTTAGCCAAACTCCATTTAAATTGAGTAGTCCCACTTGTCATTCATCTTTTGTATTTTATTTTTGACACAATACTCACTTATTATTAATTGGAACAAAATTGTAGATAAACTTTTAGTACATATAAATTTTATAAAAGAGTAAATAAAAGCACAAATTGGAAAAAAAAAATTGTACGTCTTGTAAAAAAAAAGTCGATTAAAAATAAATATAAAATCTGAAAATATGCTTGAATTACAAACCCATAAAATTTTTTGAAGGAAAAGAACAACATGGCATATTTAGGAATTTAAACAACAATAATTAGGAATTTAAATAAACAACACATTAATTATCATCTTGGCTTCCAAAACGTGTCCAAATGTGTTCGACAAGATCCGCTTTGAGTTGATGATGCATTTGTCTATCCCGGATGGCTACATCCCTTGCGAGATATGCTTGAAAATCTTGAGCATGTCCATGTTGAACGTCCTCAACAGCATGTGGTGAAAAATCATAGTCGGGAAAGTTTCGCGAGTATGTGTGTCTCTCATCTTCAACAATCATATTATGCAATATAATACACGCGTCCATAATATCGTGGAGTTTACTTTTATGCCAACACCGTGCTGGTCCACGAACTATTGCAAAACGGGCTTGAAGTACTCCAAATGCTCTCTCCACATCTTTTCTTGCACTTTCATGTTTACGTTTGAAGCATATTCTCTTGGGGTCTTGAGGGTGTGGGAAACTTTTAACGAATGCAGCCAATTCAGGATATATACCATCTGTAAGATAGTACCCCATATTGTAGTCACTACCATTAATAGTGAAATGAACTTCAGGAGAAACTCCTTGTAAACTCTCCTGAAACAAGTTTGATCTACTCAAGACATTAAGGTCGTTGTTCGAACCAGCCACACCAAAACATGCATGCCATATCCAAAGGTCCACCGAGGCGACTGCTTCAAGCATTATTGTAGGATGTCCGTGGTCACCTCGTGTGTACTGACCTTTCCATGCGACCGGACAATTTTTCCAAGCCCAATGCATGCAATCAAGACTACCAAGCATGCTAGGAAAACCATGACACTCTTCATGCAACTTTAGCAGTCGCTGAACATCATCATAAGTCGGTTTTCTCATGTAAACCCCTCCAAAAACTTCAATAATAGTACGACAAAATTTAAATAAACATTCAATAGCAGTGCTCTCACCAATTTTAATATACTCATCAAGAGCATCAGCAGGGGTTGCATAAGCAAGTATGCGAATAGCTGCGGTGCATTTTTGAAGTGGAGACAAACCTACTTTATTAGCTGCATCACTCCTTTGCGTGAAAAATGTTGACTTACTTTCAAGTGCATCTACTATACGCATGAACAGTTCCCTCCTCATCCTAAACCGTCTTCGAAATGTTGACGCAGGATATACGGGTTCAGGAGAAAAGTAGTCTCGATAGAGGCGTGCTGCACCACCTTCACGATCCCGTGGAACGATTGATCTAGGCGGATTTGAAATTTGTTGATATAAGTAAAGCCCCATTTGCTCGTCAGTGTCATCCCAAAATTCATCATCCATCTCCTTCATTCAATCAGTATTATTTGATGAGCTTGGATTATCAGACATTTTGAGGAGATTAGTAATGTAGGTATAAAGAGAGAAAATTGAGAAGATGAACTATGAGTTGTGAATCTTTACAATAGATATGACCTATATATATAGAGAGAAAATTGATTCCAAACGGCTAGTTTCCAACCACTAAATCCAAAGAGCTAGTTGCCAACAACTAAATTCAAACGGCTAGTTTCCAACCACTAATTTCAAACGGCTAGTTTCCAACCATTACATCCAAACGACTAGTTTCCAATCACTAAATCCAAACGGCTAGATTCCAGCCACTATATCCAAACTACTAATTTCCGTTACATAAAGACTTTCAATTAGATACTAAGTAAATAAAACTAATAGGACTATTACATAAAGATCCATACAAATACTTATATATTAATCAAGCATAGCATAAAGTCAATTACTAAAAGATTAGTTTAAATTAAATTCCGTACTTAGTTCTAATGTACTGGCACACTGATTCATGATTTTTTCGAGCGTTTTCGTCCAAGTTTGAAGTGTCCTTACACAGAAGCTCAAAATCTTGCACACGAATGCGTTCTTCATACAATGACATTTTTTTAGCTTGCAGCTCTTCAAACTTGCTCCAGGTTTCCATAGCTTCTGGATTAGTCTTTTTGTTCTTTGCCTTTCCCTTACCTCTTGTTGCTGCTTTAGCTGCCTTTTGACCTGGTGGTCTAACATCCATAACCTCAACAACATTATCGTTTTCGCTAGCATCCGGGTTTGAGGATGATGAAGTGTACGTACCAGAGACAGAATTCTTTGTTCTCTTTGAAGAACGATCTTCCTTTTTTGCAAATTGTTGCCATTTCGGTTGCTCTTCAAGAATTTTCCAAGAATGTAGATAAGCAAATTTCCTGTCGTAACGACTTCTCCAAAGATCCAAGGCCATAGCCATGATTTGATCATCATCATGACCACTTGGGTGGCTATCTGCCACTTGTATGTAACAACCATTAAATTTGGAAACATCGGCACTCATTTTGTACCAATGATTGGAGGCTTGATTTAGGGTCATTACTGGACCCTCCTTCTTATATTGGTTGTAGTAAGTCACAATATTTTCCCAATAATTACTGAACGATTGATCAGTTCCCTTTACACCATCATTCGAAGTTGTTAACCAAGCAAAGCACAAATCTGTATCTTGTATTGGACTCCACTTAAGCCTTTTTTCACCTTTGCCCTTCCCTTTCATATTATTTTTTTCGACCACTTCGATGTTGTCCTCTTCACTGATTTCATGTTGAGGAGTTTGAGGCTCACTACCCGGAGTTTGAGGCTCACTACCCGAACCTGAAGTTTCGAAATCTTGGTGTTGTACGCTACTACCTCCAAAGTTTTCCCTTCTTGAATTATCATGAATTGTATATGGTTCATGGGGATATGGAGCACGGGAGTAGTAGTTTGGCCTCATTGGACGATTTACCGACATAATATTTTGTGGCTGATAGTATCCGGGGTGGTAATAAATTTGCGAGTCAAGAGGAAATGAGTGATGTTGATTATTATAATGTAAAGGAGTTGGACGAATTGGAGAAGTTTGGAGATTTGGTGAAACATTCTGGGTTGGATTTTGGGTGTTTTGATTATCTAAATTGGGAGAATTTTCCAAGTAGGAGTAGTATTGAGCATAATAATCTTGTGAATTGTCCATATTATAGAATATGGAATTTTACTAATGAAATGAAGTAAAATAATTATTTTGTAGAAAGAAGAATTTAGAATTGGAGATAAATTTATACTCAATTTTTCTACTATATATATACACAAAATTTACTGTTTAACAAAAAAAAAAAAAATCCAAAACTATCCGTTACAAAAATTACTGGTGTGATACCTTTACAAAAATAATGAAAATGAAACAAAAAGTAATCAAAGTTACTATTCCTAGCCGTTGGAAACATCAAATTCATGTTGGAGTTGATATTTCTTTTGCATGTGGGCCATCCCACTTACATGTTTTCATTGAGCATTGCACCAAAGGTGCGTGGAAACCCAACAAAACACAATTTCCTTCCTTCTATAGTATAGTGATATTCACGCGGCTTTTTATTCTCTCTCCACAATATTTACATGGCCTCACATTTTTTGCTTGGGCAAATTAGCTAACTTCAGCCAACTTGCTAAGCAAAAAAAAATTCAGCAACATGCTCCAATGGTTAAGCTAGTTGCCCCATATTTTTTTTAATTGCTAGCAAGTCCATATACCCAACCATTGGAGTTGCTCTAAGAGCATCTCCACCAAAGATTTTTTTTGTCACTTGATGAAAGATTCTTATTGTCTTGGAGCTCCATCAAAGACAAATGTGATGATAAAAAAAATCACAAGTGTGGGGCCATATTTAAAAGTAAATCAATTTTTTAAATGATCTATTTTGTACTTATAAAAAAAATAAAAAAAAATAAAAAATACCAAAATTCTTAACTTTTCGAGATCTATAAATAGACACCCATATTGCTATATTTTTCTTCACATTTTCATTTCTTGATTAAACACTAATCTCGATTAATTAGTACCAAAATTTAGTTTTAGTCAAATTAGTTAACAATAAATAAAAACAAAATGATAAGTTGGGTGTGAGAGAAAGTGTTGTGGGGTAAAGTTAAAAAGTAGGAGAGAGATGGATGATGAGTTTTTTTGGGTCATTGGTGTAGGTAGGGTGATTGAAATTGTCTTGAGATGAAAAAAGATGAGTGAGAAAGTATTAGAGAGAGAGGGATGATTTTTTTTTTATCACTTGGTGGAGATGCTCTAACACTTTGCCCAATTTCTTTTCACTATTTGCTAGCATATGTCAATTAGTAGATTATACACCAAGGTGCAGGATGAGCATCCTGCACCTTGTCCAAAACGCAAATAAAGGTTAATGAAACGCACGCTTCTAGTAAGGGGTTTCAGGCTAATGTACAAGACCTTGTTTGCAATGTACATGGGAAGATTTAAAAAAGTAACTGATTTGACCCTTACTGTTGACGCAAACTGAAGTGATGTCAACTGCTAATCACTGTCACCCAATATACTGTTCATGAAATTTGTTTTTTTCACACTCAACCTCCATATTTTTCATTCACTACTTTCTCTCTCTACCATTTTCGCTCTCTATCAATTTCCTCCCTCTACCGGTTTCTCTCTCCGCCATTTTCTCTCTCCATTTCTCAAAAAAAATCAATTGCACCACCACAAAGAAATCCAATCACCACCCAGAAAAAATAAATTGCACCACCACAAAAAAAGATTGGGCAGTAGTTTTATGGACAGTGGCGAGAAGAAGAAGCCAAGACAACGAAAACAGCCGCAATCAAGGCATCCTAGGCAACGAAAACTTCCTTGCCCAACACCTCTGAGAATCATTCCTCCATCTCCACAACTAACTATGGGTGAAGATATTTTGTAAGTTTATTTATTATAATTTGCCTTCATTTTGGAAAATCGTCACTTAATTTTGCAAATTTGCTCTTAATATTTATGGCGGTTCCAAGATGCACAATTGAAATTGGCTTCTTCAATTTTGGCCTGTTCATTGTGTGACTCCAATTGTACTTTGCATGTCTATTATTGCATGACTGATTTTGATATAGAAGGCGAACAAATTCTATGGGTTATGTTCACATAATCATTGTACACTGCATAATTGCTTCTTGTACACCCTGTGATATTTAATTGTTCATTACCGATGCTGATCTCTACAATGGGACATGTGGTTATTTATTGTACATTATGCGACAGTCAATGTACATTGAACTTCAACTATATTCTTTGTTCATTACAAAAAAAGGAGTATTCACCCCTATCCGTTGCGAATTTGGCTTGTACATTGTGTGACTCCAATTGTATTTTGCATGTCTCCTATTGCATGATGGATTCTGATATAGCAAGTAACAATTTTTATCGATAATATTCATCACATCATTGTATATTGCATTATTGGTTCTTATACACAATTTTTATGTATTGTTCAGTACCACTGCTATTATCTACAATGGGCCTGTTGTTGTTTGTTGTACATTACGTACAATTGCACTATATTGGTTGTACATTACAAAAATAGTATAGTGCCTTTCAAGTGACTATTCTATTGACATAACAAGAATATATATTGACTTCCAAATGTTAATTCTATAGTTGTGGTATATTGACTTTCAAATGATTGTTCTATTGGTTCTTCATTAAATAAATATGGAAAAATTGTTTTAATTAAGTCAACCTTTGCGTGGTCTTCCAATTTCAAGTCTAACTTTTGATTATTCCTAGTCAAGTCAACTTTGTAGCACCATTAACTTTAATTAGGTTAAATGACCGGTAACCTGATAGATTGGTAAATAAAAAAATTTACCAATTAACCCACCCATTAACCCACCCAAAACTAAAAACCCACCCATTAACCCACCCATTAACCCACCCAAAACTGAAAACCCACCCATTAGCCCACCCAAAAAATGAAAACCACCCATTAACCCACAATAACACCATCCCTACCCCACCCACAACAACAACAGCCCAACCACCCCCTCCCTTTCCCCCTTCGAATCCTGCGCCACCCCGTCTCCTGCCGGAAAATGGCTCCCCCTCCCCGTCCCCCTTCGAATCCCGCGGCTCCCCCTCCCCCTCCCCTGCCGGAAAATCTCTCCCCCTCCCCATCCTCCTTCGAATCCCACACCTCCCCTCCCTTGCCGGAAAATGTCTCTCCCTCCCCTTCCCCCTTCGAATCTCGCGCCCCCCTCCCTCGCCGGAAAATCGCTTCCCCTCCATCACCCCTCCGACTGCGCATCCACCATCTTACCCCTTCGAATTGAATATCGCGTCTCCCCACCTTCGTTTCTGCCCAGAAAGAAACCGATGCGGCTGATCTGAAGGACTACGCGGCTGCGGACTTCCGGCGAAAGTGAGGGAGGAGGACAGAGACGAGTGCGCCGGCGAGAGTGATGTGGGGGAGGGGCTGAGTTGCGTGGGAGGAGGAAGGGTGGGGGCGGAGGTGCGTGGTGGGGGAGGCGAAGGGTGGGGTTGGGGTGGGGGCGCTGCTGATGGAAAGGAAACAGGGGCAGGGGAGGGGAAGAGTGGGGGTGGGGGACGTTGTTGATGGGGGTGCAGGGGAGGGGAGGGGAGGGGAGGGGAGGGGGGGGTTGGGGGTGGGTGGGGGTGGTCTAAGGAAGAGGGAAGAGAAAGATGGAAGGAGGAGGGGATTAGTGAGAAAATAAAAAAAAAATTGCAAACCAGTCATTTGGCAACACGTGGCACATGTAACCTGTTAAATAGGTCACAAACAGGTTAAAACTCAATAGAAGAAAATAGCCCTACAAGCCTAACTTGACTAGGAATAATCAAAAGTTAGACCTGAAATTGGAATACCACGCAAAGGTTGACTTATTTAAAACAATTTGGAATATATATCTCTAGTGAACTGTATATAGTAGTTGTACTTTGTTGTACATTGGAATGCGAAATGGAACAAACAAACAGGTACATTGTTCTAGTATGATTGTTCTATTGACTTTCAAATGATTGTTCAATACCTAACTGGACATGTACAATGAGTAAGTTATAAACTAATTCCTTTTGACTGATTTACATTGGCTAATATCCACAATCTACTTACAAACTAATTTCATGTACTTTCTGTTATTCTTTAATGTACATTTTCTATCGTATGATGTACATTGCATCTGTTTGTCTTTAATGAACACGGGCTAATGTACAACTATCGATATATAATGTACATTGGATTTGTTTTATCTATAATGTACTACTATTAAAACATTGGTATAATTTACTTGTAATGCATTATTGATCAACCTCAGGGACTTGCTCTACGATGACGGTAACACATTCCTCAACAGATCCCGTTTCCTTTCTTTGGGGAACGACGTCGAAATTTGGAACGGCTTCCTTGATGCATGGGCACGTATCCTAAACCAAAGGAACTCGGATCGAATGGCCGGCTCAACTCAGCGACTTTTCTTCTCAACCATAGCACATGTATATCTCTTTCATTTATTTCTTCAATTTTTTTATATACTTGTATTATCTATTATGTATTAACAAATATTTTTATATACTTGTATTTTTTTTATAAGCACTTATTGTTCCCCAATGCTTCAAATCCTCCCCCGAGCACCCTTGAGCAAGAGCAAGAAGATAGAAAAATTACAAGGCTCACAGAGAATACAAGGATGGAGCAATTTGTTGAAAGGCTCACCTATGAGTGCAGAGACCAGGGCATTACAAATGTCAACCAGTTTGACTTGGTAAGCTCTTCCAAAACTGTCATTGTGTTTAACTGTACATTGCCACCTTGTATTATGTACAGTTTAGATTTCAACAATGTTCACTGGTATTGTCTATATGTGCATTGCTTTTGACACTTCTGTGAATATATTATCTCAATTACTTGTTGTACATTGACATTTGCATCATTGTTCACTATGGTTCAGCACCTGTCTTACATGTTATCTTCCCTGTTCCAATAATGTCAACTGCTTGCTGTACATTGTCATTACTTAGTTGTACATTGCAGCTTCCCATATGTACATTACTCTGTCATTATATGTGAATTATTTACTTAGCTTTTTTTGCTCTGTCCACTTCCCTGCTCATTCACATGTTATGCTGTACATTGTGACTTACTTAATTGGCCATTGTATTTAGCCACATGTACATTACTCTGTCCACTATACTCTATTCCAATATTGGTAATTGTACTTTGTACATTGTCCTTATATTGATTGTTCTCTGCATGATGTTGATTGTACATTCTAATGTCGCAGGTTTTCTTTCCTGTGTGCGCATCAGACCACTTCTATGTCTTTTGCTTAAACTTCACCAAGATGACTTTGGATATACTTGACAACAAAATATTGCCAGAAAATGTCTCCATTCACGACAAGTATAAAGACTACCCATCTAAAATTGTAAGTTCCCACCACTTCCCTCAAGCACTAACTCATGTTTTTACAACATTCTCACCTACTACTTGTGTGCAGGCAATTGCTTATGGTAGGTTCCTGGTATCCCTGGGCTACAACATGATAAGTAGCCCTCTAAGGCCTCGCATAGTGGAAATGCCATGGAAAACGAACGACAACTCTTATGACTGTGGCATTTATGCGATGCGCCATATGGAAAAATATAACGGCGACTGGGAAGCCAACTTTGAAACTGGCCTCACAGCTGATAATGTAAGAAACTATTTGTCTTAATATACTTCTTAATATGCTCATATCCACTGCATGTCTTTTACATCGAAATTGTATTTACTTAGATGATCATTGCATATCTGGTTCATGTACATTTAACGTTCAGATTATGTTCACTGCTTGTTAACTTTCACACATGCCTTACCCTCACACACATAATTTGCCAAGTCTTAGTCAATACATGTCCATATTTTAAAGCCAAAATATACTTCTTCATATGATGTTCATTGTATACACTTACATCTACATGTCTTTTACATGTACATTGTAATAAGGTTTATGTTCATTGTATGTCATATACATGTACATTGTATGTCATATACATGTACAATGTATGTCATATACATGTACATTGTTCTTTCTTTGATTTTGATTGTATGCCTTTGACATCTACATTGCTTTTACAATGATATTCACTGCTTATTGGGTAGACCTGCATTATATTACTCATATTCCAAGCCCTCACACAATTAATTTGTCCACAGTTTGACATGATCAAGCAACTGAGAATTCAGTACTACATTGACATTCTCATGAGCATAGTCAACACCCGTGCTTCCTGGGTTGCTGATCGTGCAAAGGCGCAAGCTAAAGGGAAGACCAAGGACACATAGATTCACCTCCGCTCTTTTAACAGACATTTGTAATGCTCGCTTTTTATTGAACTAAACAAAACATATGATACCCCCCACACCCCAAACATTTCTAGATATACTTTTGTATTAGCAAAAACAATACCATTGCTTGATACTTCTTCTCTAGAATACTTTTGTGTAGCAAGACTTATTAACTTTTGCGCAGGTAAACATTCCAATGTTTGTATCTGCTAACTCCAAAATATTTGCCACATATACTATCACATGTGTGAATTGCACATTACTATTCCTTACATGTTCACTCAATTTCCTTAGACATTCAAACGTAATTATACACATATTCAAGCATTTCTCCAAATACAAACCTCTTTACTCATAGTTTTATCATGTACATTATCAATTCTTTCATGTTCACTTCCTAAAATTAACATATACAAAAATTATAAACATTGTATTTTGAAAATATTCTTTCATATACATTATCTATATAGAGGAATTATAAACCTCTTTACTAATATAGAAGAATTACAAGTACGTTTTTGGGTGTTTTGGACAAAGTACAACGTGAAGGAGCTACATGAATTACAAAAAAAAAATAGTGTATCAACAACTCATTCACTGTGGACTACGTTTCATTCCCCCAAAAGAGCTCATCAAAATATTCATGTTAGGTGACCAAAATATCGCTTCTCAATTACCAAAAAGCTTCTCAGAATATTCATGGTAGACTTCCAAAGCGGCTTTATGATGCGGCTGCTCAACATTACTACCTTCCCCAGGGATGTGGTTAATATGGAAATAATCGTCAGGTCCATACACATCAAGAAGAGACTTGTTGTGTGTTGAGTGAGCTACATTACACTCTTCAGGTATATCAATGTATTCCTGTATTAGCCAAGGTTAGCTGACTCTAAATAATGAACATTTAATTACACTGAACATTGACCATATACTTATTGTACAATGTGACCAATACACATAGAACATTCCCATATATACCATATATATCTTGTTAGCATGTCCACTCAAATATGCCATGCTCGTATCCTACTATACATACAATCATACAATGAACATGTACCAATAATAGATGAACACATATAATACCAGTGTACATCAATACAAACAAATATTATGCACGCAAAAATATGCCGTCATGGTATCCTACTATCCAAATAACTAGATAGTGAACATGCAACTATAACCGATGAACATTTAGGCAACTACAATGTACACATAGTGGACATTCTTTTGCCTTGTTCCTCAATGCAGCTTTCTCAGCAGTTTTCTTCCACC